>NW_024370152.1:1041846-1201883 GCF_014805655.1 Passer montanus | reverse complement strand
TGGAGGGGAGGGGAGGGGAGGGGAGGGGAGGGGGACTTGAAAGAACAGCCATGGACTACCTGAGCATGGCAGAAAGGCTGAAGTAAGCAAGTATTTTTGTAAAAAAAAAAAAAAAGCTGTTATGGACCATCAGGAAAAGAACTGATAATGGTTTAGTCAAAAACTTACTGATGAGGGG
The DNA here is from genome assembly GCF_014805655.1 of Passer montanus. Lineage (NCBI taxonomy): Eukaryota > Metazoa > Chordata > Aves > Passeriformes > Passeridae > Passer > Passer montanus. The sequence goes on along the minus strand of NW_024370152.1, from coordinate 1,201,705 downwards.
AGGGTGAGGGGATACCTGGTAAAACTGAGTATTTAAAAACAGCAGAAGCAGGCATATGCAGCCAAGGCTTCTAAAGAACTAGAACAGGACGCTACAAACTGACATGCAGCCTGTTTGAGCTTTCATGGAAAACAAATGAGATCCAAGGAAACTAAACTAGGCAAATGTTAGTCTTTAAAAAGATAAAAGCCGTGTCCCTGGAAACTGTTAAGCAGAAGGTTGAATTAAAATGATTTGCAAATGTAATGAAGGCCAAACATGTCAGCACTCATATCAAAAACACTTTTTCAGCTATTTTGAATCAAAATTGAATTAGGCCTTTCTGCTGGTAGAGGATTGCAGACCATTCTGTGCAGTGCTGTTGCAACAATTCCATCAGCACAGAAAAAAATTATGATAGGCTTAAAGTATGAATTGTTTTTATTTCATGATTGCCAGAGTTTGATTTTTGATGATGGTTTTCAAAATATGCAGTCAATTCGTGTATGATTGCCTGGTGTCCCTGGACGGCTCCTCTGTCTGACCAAAATTTAAATCATCACTGTGCTGCACCAAATACATCTTTGACACAATGTACTGAGGGTTGGCCCAGTTGCTTTTAAGCTTCGTGTAGCCATTCAAGATAAAAGGTTGTGCTGACAAAATTTGCAGGGCCTCTGGAGCAGAGCTATGTGATTGCTGAGTAAACTGAAAACATGGGCCTGGATTAATTGAAAAATGAGTAAAATTGTCTCTATGTTCCATCCTGGAGGAAAAATAAATGTGCTAATATATTTTCTAAGGGCCTCTGCAGAGGGGTGATATATTCCCAGCAGAGGCTGTGTATCTCTAGCAGACAGTCTGGGAACACATTTATTATTTGGATTGACATTTATCTGACCGTCCTTCTTGCAAAAAGAGAGCTTCAGAGAAATGCCATGTTCATTGCTGGAATAGCTTGTTTCCCTAGCCAAGGATAGAGAATGAAGTAGTTACTTGCCAGGGTGTATAGCCTTCAAGTTTTGTTTTGAACTGTTCAGGAATGTGTGTGCAGTTGGACATGCTAACTGGGAGCCTGCTGTATGACTCAGGTTTGCACATTTTGAGCAGTGGTGCTGCTGTTTTTGTTTGTGAGCTTGCACTGTTCTGGTGTGAACAAGACAAGCAGGACTGTTCTCAGGTAGCAGTTCTGTCCGCTTCATCTGAAAGGTCTCCTGGAAGGAACCGTACACGGGGATTGCAGTAGAGGCTGCAGAGGATTGGGGTTCTGGGTTTGGCACTAAGCTTTGATGCTGAGCAGAGGACATACCAAGGGAGTGAGTTGTTTCCCTGTGATCTCATTCTCACCATTTATGGGTGGATGTGAAAGCACTTCCTTCCACAGTGTTTCTTGTCATCAGGCAGAGAATCAATACTGCCATGTCAGGAGAATCTGATACACCACCCTGCAACTCGAGTTTCATACTGAAATATTGACACCTTTTGCTGTTGCATCCGGGAGGTATGGAAGCCTCATTATAAAAAGCAAATGTGACAGCACTTAACATGTGACCATCAGGAATGGACCTTACCCTTCTTCACACCTTTGGAGCAGCAGAAAACTGGGAACACTGAATTGAGTGAGCTCTGACTGGACTTGTCAGGTGTCCAGCCCACCAATGGCACTTTCATTGACTCAGTGGCTTATTTGGATAAGTCACAGTCAAAGTGGATGCCAGCAGGTCACAAGCAAGCAGAAGGGGAAGACTAAGCCTGGGAGAGGGGGTTTAGAATGGAAAAAGGAAGATAATTTATGTAGACTTCTGGTTTGTGTAGCAAGAAGAAAGCCCATGTATCATCAGCTCAATGTGCTCATATAGTGTGAAATCCTATTTTTGAGTGCAAGAAGGCGAGTAGAAGCAATGAAGTGAGACGCTTGCAAGTGTTAGACCTAATCTTCAGTACTGTTCAGCTGGAAGCATGCAGCTGATTAGGGATGAATGTTTGGAAAGTGGTGTGCATGCACATGACAAAAGACTTTAGTGTCCTCTATGCTTGAAATTCATATCTGCATTCACTGTATTTTGGACTCATAGAGATCACAGTGAGGCTGATAGACAAAGTATCCATTGGCTTCTGAAATCTCTTCAAAAACTTACATTTCTTTTTACATTAATTCCAAACCTCTCAGCAGATTCTGGAAGTGTGACCATGTTTTGGAGGTTTTTTTGGGATTTATATAAGAGTTTGAAATGCAGTTTTGAGGGATGGCGATTTCTTGTCATGTTTGATCTGTCACAAACAGATGTTATTCTATATAAGGTTTGTTGTATCTGTACAAGGTGTTTGATGTGAATTTAATTTTCAGAACCAAGTTCACTGAACAACACAATAAATATGGCATGTTCTGAACAGGAACATCTGTTGTCCTGTTAGGTTTCTGTTTAGTTTTGTCAAATCTTGAATGGTGCAGAGCCTGAAAAACTGGCATGGCTGGGAGAAACAGAAGTCTGGTTTTGGTGGAGGGGTGGTTTTGGATGAGTGTTCTTAGGGCAATGTCTAGGAAGATTCCTACACTAGCAGGGCTCTTGTGGGCTTTTCTTCCTGGATGAAATACTGCTGAAAAAAATAGGCAAGAAGTAATACTGACATTTCTCTGTTGTCAGTGAGTTCCTGTCCTGCTCATGTGTAAGGAGGCAAAAAAACTTCCAAGTGTGGACTTGAGTAGAAAGCAAGCTCGTGCATCTGAGAAAAAAAGAGCTGCTAGAAGGGAAGGGGAAGTTTGTAGTTAGGGTTTCTTTGGAGGGCAAACAAGGACAACTTTGGAAACAGACTCCTGAGAGGATGCAGTCTAAGAACTTCAGTGTTAGGGTGCACTGAAGAGTTGTGGCATGCTGGTGTGTGTAGTGCTGGGGAGGGCTGCATCGGGCTACCTGTGAGCTGTGACACAACCTAGTCCACAGGGGCCCTCACGGTTAATGACTCTGGTAAAAGATTCCCTACCTGGGAATGATGCATCGCTGGCTCTCAGACACATGTGTCCACTTCTTAGGAGGTAACTTTGTGTCAGAAATTGTTAGTGAGAAGGTTTACAGATGAGTCAAAAATACCAACAGGGTGGCATTTTTCCTAAGATGATCCAAGGAAGAATTTGTTCATGTTTATGAGAGTTTCTTTTTCTGAGTGATGGATTTTGACACAAGTTTTTCAATTCCAGCTTTATTTTCCTTGCATATGCCTTTGGGAGGAGTGTTTTAATCCTTTCACATATAGGAATATTTTAAAAAACCCCATAGAAGCTATATGATGTAGGATATGTAGAATATTGCAAGGGCTGAATATCTGCTTTATGTTACTTATTCTGTGTCATGATTGATAGCATCAGTGATTGATACCAGAGTAATCGCTGAACTCTTTTTATCCTTAATCCAGTGTCACAACACTGCATAGACATAAGGCTTGTGGACCTGCATCTCAAATTTTAACTGAAGAGACAGAAGCATAAGGAGCTCCAGTAGGTGTTGCCTGACACTGAGAAGGTGCACACTACTAACAGTGTAATGATGCAGGAGGGAGGCATACTTCACCAGATCTTTGGGGTGGATAACAGTAGTGAAATTTAACCCAGGACTTTGAACATGTTGTGTTCTCATTCAAATGTAAGTTTTAAGGGTAGACTTTTTGTATTACAAGTCTCATGCCTATGCTGTATAGACCTTCTTGAGGGTTTGTTCTTCAAAAAATGGAGTTGAGTCACTTGATAATGCCTGGGAAAGATCCTATTAGTCTGTGAGTACAGCTTGTCAGAATTTACCTAGCTTGGGCAGGATGAATATTTCAGCCACTTGAATTATTTCTCCCTGATTACCTGCTTGTTGTTTTGTTTTTGTCACAGTTTTAGCAACTACTCACTAAGCAACTGCTGTTGTACAATATTGTTCATTATTTTTAAAATTGGATTTGGAGAAAGATGTTTTCACATCCTTTACAATCTTTTGCACCAGAGCTTTTTGCTTTGTTGCTGAATGTTACAGACCATAAGTCAATATATTCTTGCATTTTTCCTTACAGTGAGTTGCTGGTTTAGTTGATACCAGTTACACTCTGGCTTTTTCACGTAGTTTCTGAAAAGCATTGCTCTGCCCAGCCAAGGAAAACTACCCAGTAATTCACTTTGAGGCCAAAGTGTAACATGCCTATAAGATAAATCCTGACATCCTTTGTTCTTGTTTCTGTTCATTTCATCACACCCCAGAGCCTGCCTGCTTATCTTGGACCATTTTTATCTTGACAGTCAGACTTACATAATCATGGTGACTTTGCAGAAATTCTGAGCTCTTGGCAGATAGCTCTGCTTTTCTTAGGGATCTTTGAGCAAATGTTTATCCAGAACACTTACCCTGACAGTAAGTGTATGTGACCATATGCTGGAACTGCTGTGGGGAAGGTGACCTGCCCTGGCCTTTAAAAAAATTACTTGACTATCTAGGGCTCAAAAATGCTAAAGAAGACAGGGTTAGCTATTGGAACAGTTGTCATCTTGTTCACTGAGATGTTTAAGACATTTCTGTGTAGTTGGTCTAAAAAGTTTGAGTTCAGAGATATTCCCATGGCTTTTTGCCTTTTTTGCCCCACAAATCTTGCAATAGCCTTTTTTCTTTTGTTCCATTCCAAGTAGTAGTGATGGAGGAGACCTTTAATAAAGCTTCTGCTATCCAATTTTACCTAGCGTCCTTCTGCCTTCTTATCTTGATGGACTGCAGTTACATTTTGATGATATAACACTTTTATTTTCAAATGTAGGCAGCAGGGGAATTTGAATAATAAAGGCATGTAGTACAGTGAACAAATCTCAGGGCCAGCAGAGGAAAATAAGACTCTTTTCTTCTGGCTTGGATGCATTGAAACTGGCTCAGAAGTCCACAGGTTAAAATCTTCCATATTTTGCCAGTAACATTTTACCTTATAGGAGATGTCTTGCAAATAATTTGAATTTAGACAGCCATTTAAAATTCCTGAGGGATCCTTGTTGGCATGCAACAATCCTTTTCAAGAGTAAAACAAAGAGAAAAACATAACAAAACCGCCCAGATACTTTCTAGCCTTTTGCTCCAGAGTGCCGAACAGCAGCTTCCTCATGGCGTGGGCAGACGATGGATTTTCCTGGGCCTGAAAATCTAAATATTTCAGATGGATGTATTGGCTGAATTAGGACAACTGGTCATGTCCTAATGTGGACAGCCAGGGAGGTGAGTAGGGGTGCCATCTGGCAGTGGATCGATGTGATTCATTCCAAGAGTATGATCTTAGGGGGTTCTTACTGCACAGCTGGTGGCTTGTAAATTCCCATTCTGCCTTGGGACATGCTATTTTTTCTGTGTGGCTGAGCTCACAGGTACTATGAAGAGCACAGATTTAGGTCTGTGTCTCACTGTTTGAAAATTTTGTCAGCTATTCCTCTTGGTAAGTTTTTGCATTGAAAACTTCTAGCCTTTGATCCTCTTGAAATCAGCTAGGGACCATTCCAGCAGTTCTTGTTTGAAGTTTTTTTTGTTGCAAGTGTAACATTATACAGCAACATATAAATATAGTGTAAATTCTTCCTTTCACCCCTGTGCCCATGGAAAGGTTGTCTGGTGCTCTGCTGTGCTCCTCTGGGAAGCCAGAACCTTCTCTTAAAGGTGCCTACAGAGTGCCTAAAGAGTAGTTTAGTTCAAAACTGTTGTTCTGTTTGGAACAGCAGCCAAAGTCCTGGCCTAATTGTTCTATTGAGTGGAAAAATGTTTTATCAGTGCTGAATGTTTTATACAGAACATGCTTTCCTAGTTGGCAGAACTTCAAGAAAATCCAAAGATCTTGTTGCATGGTTACCAGAAGACATATGATAACTGTCTGTGCCTGTTCATGGCATTGCAAGGGTAGGTTGATTAATCTAGCAACATTATAGTCTTGATTTGTTCACACATACAGGAATCGTGCAAGTAATGTACATCAGTTTTGCAGAAAGAGGGGGAAATATTCCAGCCAATTAAATATATGTGTTCTGAATTATTTCATTTCACACACACAAAAAAATAAAAACAACAAACCTGTACAAATACTGGTGAGAATACATTCAGTATTCTAAATTTCTAAGGAAGCAATCTTTGAAACTGTTGTTGAGTTTAGTCCTAAGCTATAAATGGCCTGTGATAGAGAGGACAAATTAAAAAAATATGGAAGGCAAGTAGGGACTTGTAAGAATTTTTCTTTTGTCTAGCAGCATTCCAAAGAGCATCTGTGAGCACTGGGTGAAAAAAACCATGGCAGCTAAACCCTAGGTCATTAATACCAAGTTTGTTTCATTTCTGTAATTGTGGATCAGGAAGATAAAAAGTGCTCTAAATGTTGTCCTTGAAGCTGTGAAAGATAGGTAGTCCTCAGCAGTTTTACTACTTGTAGTCTTTACTACTTACTTACTCCTTACAGTCACAAACACAGTGAAATGTCATCATTTCTACATTTATTAAATGCTTTCTACAATTGGAAAGCCACTTTGTTTCCTTTCTATGATAATTTTCCTGTATGGATGTTAAAAAGTGTAAAAAGAAGTCGGTTTTATTAACCTCAGTATTTTAGTTTTGTTTCAACTGCATTTAAGACTATCCAGCAAAAAGGAAGGAGAAGGAAGTAAATCAAAGCAACTATTTTAGTGGAAGATTATTTAAAACAAACAAACAAAATGCCAACTAAAACATCAATTGCAGATGTTGAATTTTAAAAGTATAGCTATTCTCAGCCCAGGAAACCCTAGTTGCAAGTTTTTTGCCATGCAACTTGCTTATTTTTTAACTACAATCTTGAGACGGCTCTGTTAAGTGTCTTGTGAAGCAAGTATTGCACAAAAGAAAGAAATGATTGCTACTAGTGTACTGGTTAGGCAAGTCTGTAAATTGGAAATCAAGTAAATTCTAAGAGAAATCAGGATTGCTAGTATTTCCTTTCCATTATTGTTTCCAATGATTTTGAAGCTGGACATTGTTAACAGAAGAAATGCTGAGTAGGAGAGAGGTAGGAATTCTAAGTGTAGTCGGTTGAAAATAGAGGGAGTTTTTTTGCCTTCAACTTTGCTTCAGGACTGTAGTAATCTGAAATTAGACAAAGAGCTAGTCTGTTCCTTGAAGTAAAAATGTATCTGATGGAGATTTGATGTGTGAAAGTTAGAAACAAACTTTGCTAACATTTACAAAATCTTTAACAAAAATGGAATTAAAAAAAAAAAGTTTAATCTTTCTCCAGTGATGCACAAATATGGATCACCACTTCAAGGATTTTCTACATTATGCGAAGAATGCTCTTCATGAAAGCTTGGAAGATTCCTGCAGGAGAGGGAGGAATCCCAATAAGCTTAGATGGAGATTTCTCAGGATGAGTGCAGCTGCAGGTTCATAGTCACATAATTAACCCTATAGAAAGATGGGAGCAAGTTCTTGGTCTTGGAGGTGTCCAGATGTAAATTACAAGCCATCCTGAGAAATGGGAACCATCTGCACTACTGCTGGTCTTATTCCAAATTCAGCACATAGTGGGGCATTTAATTCTGCTGCAGTCAGTAGAAACATACAAATTATATTTTACACTGTAGATCATTGTAAATTACTCAGACAAAAGGCTATGTACTAGTGCAGTCTATTACAAGTAAATGGGTTGCACTTCTTCCAGCAGCACTGTAAGTAATGTTCCTTTGATTCAGCATTATCAACCATCCTTCTGCAATATGAAGAGAAGGAAAAATTCATTAATTGCTTCTAAAACCTTGTTTTTTATAGCTTCTAGTTGAAAAAGGGTTGGCTTGTGTTTTCCTATTTAAATTCCAGATAACAACTTAAAACTTTCAATGTCTTCTGTTTGGTCCTGGTAAGACACACTGCAAAAATTTGTTGTAAGATGTGTTAGTGTGAGTTTATTGTCAGCAGAGACAGATCAAATTCTTCACTGCCTTTACCTGTGTCAGCATTTTTCTGTCTGACTTGAGGTAAAGTGGATGTCACCTAAGTGACTTGAATGATCCTACTACAGGAAAGGTGCTTCCTCTACTTGCAATGCTGGCTTTGAGAAAAAAAAATAAATAATATGAAGCCCATGGGAAATGTGTAACTCATAGGTAACCTAAAGTAGTTTTCATTTCCTTTTATTTCACTGACTTCTACTGTTCATCTCTTACCTGCTGGGTGGGTCCCTCATACAATCTGTCTCTGCTAATGGCTTCAATGCAGTCTTTCTCTCTGAAGTTGTTCAAGTTTGAGAATTTGCCTCATTTTTCTCTCTTCATTACTGAAGCAGCAGTTCTGAAAGTGACTTAGTCTGCTCTGAAGGCTGCAGATGGTGGGTTAAACCTCCTTTTGCCGTTTTCAACCTATGCCAAAATCCGACTTCTCCCGCTTGTGTGTGCAGGAGCTCCTCATGGTAGGCGGGTTCAGGCTTCCAGGCTCTGGCATTGCCAGTCCAAACTTTCTGTTGAAGGCTCACCAGACTTCTAGGGAGCTGCATCACACTGGAGCAAGAAATCCTGCTTTCTTCTCAACACTTGGCCTCCTGGATCATTGCCATGACAAAGGAGGATTATTGACTTTGATAGTCATGATGCTTTTGATTTAAGGCCTGGTTTGATTTGGGGCAATAGTGTTCATTGGCTCAGAGAAGCAATAGTCTCCTCCAGGTGAAGAGCAAGGAGAGAAACGTGCTTTTGAGAAGGAGGAGAAAAAGGGAAAGAATTGGCTGAAGAGGCTGAATGCAAGCTGTAATGGATGCAGATTGTCTCTGGGAAGGACCCAAAAGCAGCCCATGATTCCTTAAGACAATTAAAAGCAAATTGTCCGGCTGAGCGATCCCAGAGCAAGGAAGATGCTCCCCAGACTATAATTCAAGGGGCTGAATGGCCCTCAAAAACTGAGAGCAGAAAGAAAAAAAAAACCGAAGATGAGGCAAATGATGGAACAGATGTGAGTGCTTTTGTTGGGAAGACTTGGAGGCTAGCGGGATAGCGATAGGCTAATTTGAGGCAAATAATGCCAGGTTCCTTTCATATGCAGAATAGCGCTTTGATCCAATGTGGATGAAAGTACTGAAAAGTGGAGAGGATGGCAGGGGGTCTTTTGTCTTTGACAAAAAAGGCATCTGCCAGGCTCTAACTCCCTTTTCCCCACCCCCTTAGCCTAGCAGGCCACTCCAACAATGCTAGCAAAGGGGACAAGTGTCTCCTGACAGCTGAAGAAATCTCCAGGAGGAGAATGAGGTTTGCAGCAATATGTATACTGGAGAGCTTAATCGATTTTTTCCACAGTACAAAAAGGGAGAGGGTTGGGGGAAAACAGAGATCACAGTGAAAATGGGAGGTGGGAGATAAAAAAATCCCTTTCTAATAAACTTGTTACTTTTGTTCTCCAAATGCATCTTTTCAGAAGATGCTTTGATGCTAGTATGAATACACTTAATGGAGCAGAGTAGGATGGAATTGCTGGAGGGGGTGTGTGAAATGAGGAAGAATAGTCTTGCAAGGAGGATGAATGTAGAGTGATTTCTGTGGATTCCAACACAGGAAAGATCTTGGAAATAGTAAAATAGGGTAATGCAAGAGATATCTGCACGGCAGAGGAATACTTTTTGTACCACCTGCTGGAGGAGCTCAGATCTACCCAAATTCTTAGATTTCATTTCTAAGAAAAATCAAAAATTTGTTTTTAACCTTTCCATATTTTCAGTTTTCTTAACTACTTGGAATTACTAGCAATGAAAGGACTGCAGGATCGAATGGGGGTTTCGGAAGGCAAGCAATATTTGTGCCTAGCAAATATAACAATTGCAGACCAGCTGCTGATGTGGTACCTGCTTCTCCTCTGTTGACTTTCTTCAGTTTTTCACATCTGGTAAACAAGACTGAGACCCAGTTTGCAGAGTTTGGTGGCTGTAGTCTTCTTTAAGCATCACTTTGCACATAGTCTGATGATTTTTTTGAGAAGTAATGACAGATAATGAGTTATCAGCTTCTGAGCAAGACCCATCTCAGTAAATTAAATCCTTCAAGAACAGTAGGTTCAGGAATCTTACCTTTTTTTGAGACCCTGACAATGTTTATCCATTGCTATTTACTGAAGATAACCTTCTCACCAGGGTAGAGCTTTAAGCAACCTCTGATATCACAAACAGATCCTGCCCCTTTACCCCCACATCCCCTTCTCTTTCTGCTGAGGATTTTCAATTCCTCCAAGAAGGTAGGAGTGATAGAGGAATTGAGAGGAACCGTCACATTGCTTTGAGAGGCTGTACACTTATACTGATGGCAAATTGTAGTCCTGTGTGTTCAGTAGGTGTGCCATCATCCCCCCACCAGAGATGCCACCATTCTGTTCAGACCAGCTTATGTGGAGAGTGTTTTTGTCAACAGAATTTCCTGTACTCCAGCTGTGCAAAGTGTGATGCATGAATTACTGTAACTCATTAGGGAGGGCTGATTGTCAAGCACATTGATGCTCTCTTGATTTCTGCCTCTTTGTTGTATCTTGATTTTCTTGCTTCTGGTGCAGAAGGACTTAAGCTGCTGCTGCTGTCCTCAAAGGAGTGGAGACCACCCTGGTCCCTCACAGCCCCCAGGTGGAGGCCCACTCTCTGTGTGGGGGACTTCAGGTGGTTCTGGTGTGACCCCCCCTCAGGTACTATGTACAGTGACAGGATGCAGGTCTAGGTCTAAGTGAGGAAAGATGTTGCTTGTGGGGAAGTGCGAGCTGTGAGGGAACAGCTGTAGTCCTCCATGACAAAGAAAAGCAGCTGATGCATTGCTACACAAACCACCAATATGGCCATGGGGTCCAAGGCAGGCTGCTGGATGCTCTGTCACCAGGCAGTTGTGGTCAGGATGGGATGTAGGGGTCTTGAGCAGTGACCTGGGGCACTTTATTCTTTGAGATGAAACATGCACAACCTCATTGTAAAAGGTCTTTTGTGCTTTCTCATTTGGGCAGGCAAGGCCTTCAGCTGCTACCATCCTGAAATTTCTTCATATGTCCAGTATCAACTCTCACACCTCCAACCAGAAAAATGTACTCTTAGCAAAGGTCATAGAGCTACCAAAGCTGCCTCACTGGGGCAGTTTTTTGTCATGTCAGCAGTAAGATTGGAGATATGGAGGAAGAGAGGGTGAGTTGCCTCTTCCTGTGTTTTGTGTGCAGTGATCCTCCGTAACTGTAGGTCATCATTGAAATTTATGCCGTGCTTTTGGAGCAGATTTATGTATCTCTTTGCAGCTTACTGTATGTTCACAGGAAGGAATGTCCCCCAAGGCTTGGCCTGGCTGCTGCAATGCAGGCCCAGTCTGTTTGGAGGCAAGACTGAATCTATTTCACCTGAAGCACATTGCAAGGGAGAAGTGAAGAGATCTGTATGGACCTGAGGGTAGCAGAGGAATTGACAGCAGGAGTACAGGCTGCAGGGGTACAGCAGAGAGAGGAAGATCGTCTTTTTTCTCATGTCACACGCAGCAGGCTGGTGTTTTCTCCCCAGAAGCCAGTTACTGAAGCCAGTTACTGGCTCAGTTGCCTTCAACTGATTTGTGTTTGGATGAAAATCAAGCAGTAAAGATTGCAAAGCCTCTTTGATGTGCTTAGTCTACATTGAGGCAGTGCTACCTGACCAGCTCAGGAGGCTGTTACGTTTGCTGACTTCTGTCTGGACAGGGACTGTCTGGTCCTTGTTTTGAAGGCTGGAAAAGGACACACTGCTTTAATGGTAAATAATCAAGCAGGTGGTATCCAATAGCTTAAAAATAGGCCATTCTCATGGAAGTGCTTTTGGCTGGACTGATTATACATATGACATTTTCCTGGCATGACCTAGCTGTCATGGCTGTAGAAGTCCCATATTTCCAGGATGAATTTGGCTTGTCTCTCAATGAATGTTGTCTGGCCATTAGCATCCACTAAGAGTTCTCTGAAGCCAAACAAATGGAAAATTGTGACTTTGGAGTATGATAAATCCCAGCCTGCCTGAAAACCTTTGTTCAAATGTAAAATGGTTTCAGTTTGGTGGGTTCAATTTACCTTAAAATATAACAGAGGTCCTTTGCAAGATAGCCGCTGCTCAGTTAGATGTAACTTGCCCGATTGTCCACAGAGTTATTATTTTAGTTGAGTGCAATTTGTACCAATAAAGAAAATTCTTTGCCTTTTTACAAACATGAGATGTGGGTGAATTTTGCTGTTCACCCTCCCAGAATTAATGCTGTGTTATGTGCTTTCATATTGGGTTACATATTGTGTTACAAATCACACACAGTGATTTGGATCCAAAGAGGTAAGTCTAGCTGTAGTGGGGACAGCATGATTTCAAGTCTGTTGGAATTTGCACCTTTTCGTAGAAGACAGATGGTTGTGGTAGGGGAGGGAAGTTGCACCTGTTTGTTTCCACATCTGCTCTGTGATCCTAAAATTTGGTTCACATAGTCTCAGTACATTGAGTATGCTTACTCATGTGTGAGTTTCATAGTGTTGGCAAATATATTCAGTTCTAGAATGCCTTTGATGGTGTTTGAGGCAAATATCCAGGAGAGTTAATTACACAGAGAGTAACCAGAGCTTACAAAATAACATTCTCATGAGTAATTTTTTAAAAAATTCAAGGCAGTATATCTGAGCTTACTTCCTTTAAAAATCATAAACCAGTAGGTAATCAGAAAGCTTGGTACAATTGTCCAGTTTTGGTGTGAAAACCAGTGGTAGCATGAGTGTAAGCATGAGGAGATGTGCTCAGAAGAGATAGTCGTGTTTTACTTGCCAGGTGCTGGCAGAGGACTGGTCCCTGCACAGGGGAGTATGCAGCTCCATGACTCACCAAAGGTGCCACAGGCATTCCATGTTGACCCTGGGGAGATTCCACCCTAAGTCTTTCCTTGGCTTCCTGCCTTTCTGGAGCTTGGTGGCCACTGTCTGCAGTGGCTAGAGGTACAGAGATTCTGCATCTGTTTGGCTTCAGAGATACCTGTTGGTCCAAAGTGCTCTCTTGCTCCTTTTAAGTGGCTGCCACCCTCATGGGCTGTGCAGTGCCCAAGGCAGGGGGCAGTTGGATCAGCAGCCAGTGTGGGTAAGGCCCTGTGGCCACCACCTTGGGAGAGCCCTGCTGTGCTGGAGGTGGGGAGGCAGCCACATCTGGAGGGTGATCTTCTTTGATCTTCTCTTTTTATGGGGGTCGGAGCTGTAGCAGCCAGATAGTTTTCACTGAGGCAAAGGGGATGGGAATGTTTGCATTCCTGGGGGTCAGCTGAGGAGGAAGGCATGCTGTCAGCACCCTGCCTGTGGAGGCAATCAACTGGGAGAGACTGAGACTGAGCAGCTGCAGGGAGAGCAGCTTCCCGTGTCCCCCAACAGCCACCAATGTTCCCTGGACTACTCTAGAGAGCCATTCCTGCCTGAAATAGATATGGTGTCTGAGAGGAGACACTATGCAGGAAACAAAAGCCTGTGACTGTTCTTGCAGATGAGGAAGGAAGGGCAAACAAGGAGAAGCCATGCTTAATTTAGGTAGGTGGCTGAGGAGATATGAAGATAGGAGCCTGTCAGGCCCTGGGGCTCTGTGGTGGTCAGGCAAACTGTCACCTAAGGGAGTAAGATTGCCCATGCTTCAGCCTGCCCCTTTGTAGCATTTGTATTAATCAAGTCACAGGCAAAACCTCATTGAGTTAAATGTGGTGAGTCCATTCCCTCTGAGAAGCCAGGATCCAAGGTGTGGGTACCTGTGGAGCTGTAGGAGGCAAGGGTTGGTGATGTCTAGACTGGCAGGCTCAGAGCAGGGAGCAGCTTCAGAGAGCCTTCAGCCAGTGGCTGTGTGTCTGTGACCTTCTCATGGGATGAAAAGAGAACTTACCAGGAACTCTGTCTTTTCCTCCCTTTTCCCCCTCCCTCAGGTGGTCTTTGCTTTGAATCAGACTCTCTTGCAGCAGGAGAGCCTCCGAGCAGGCAGTTTCCAGATCCCCTATACAACAGAAGACCTTATCAAGCATTACAACTGTGGGGACCTCAGCTCCATCATCTTCAACCATGACACTTCTCAAGTGAGTCTTGCCACTGCAGCCCTTCTACTACACACCTCTCCCTGTAGTGCTAGCCCCTGTAACACGTGTGCTCATCTCTCCTCGGGCAGGCCCTTTCTGGGTGAGGGCCAGGGGCATGTTGCTGGCTGCCTGGCACATCTGCTTTCCTGAGCCTTTTGTTCCAGGAGTTCGCACCACCTCAACCCCTCTCTTGCACCCAAGCAGCGAAGGTGCACCTGGCTTTCCCTTTTGGATGAGTGCCGTGTTCACTTTAGCATCAAAGATCTATGAGTTAATAATTTACTTTCTTAAGGATCCTGTGGAATTATGCTAGTTTAGGTATGAGCAAACCTAACGACAGCAGAAAGCAACAGCAGGCGCTCTTGTGTGAATAGGAGCAGAGAAATGCACTTGTGACTTGGATACTTGTGTAAGGTTGGGCAAGTTACAAGCTTTTTAGTGTCCCCTATCAGTATGATTGTGTGCTGTGTACAAGGCCCAAAGAAGAGAAATTGAATGAAGCAAAGAAAAGATAGATTTAGACTGAATGTGAAGGAAAAGAGACCTTCTGAGGCCTCACAGACTTGGGTTTATGGAGATGGTTTCCTAAGCTGCACAATGGAATGTAAAACTGATCTTTAAACCATGAGAAAATGCCCAGCAGGGACCAATTTGGCATATTTGGGCTGTTAGATTAACTAACCTCAGGCTGAGACATCAGGCCTCTCTGTTCTTGTTTGTGAGGTATTGCCTGGCAATTTGTGCACATCAGTGAAAACACAGGCTTTATCCTTGGAGTGCTGAATAGGTGTTGATACCTGAGCTCTCTGTGCGGAATAACCATTTTGCTATGACATTCAGTGCAGAGCTGCAGAGTCATACTAACTCCTGCTTCTGTGGTGCTGAGCTTTGTGTGTGTGCTGCTGCCTTCCATCCTGCACACCCACCTGCCTGCAGGTGCAGGCATCCTGGTCATCAATACTGCCTAGCTTTTACACTGTGCATTCCATGCACAGGTTTCAAAGCATTTCTCAGAGGAGACCAGCATTTTAAGAGGATGCAGATGCTGCATCACTATCCTGTGGAGATGTTACAGACTGCAGACATTGCCCCTAGGTTCTTGGAGACAGCAGCTCTATGAAACCAGCATGTTGTCAAGGGAAAAAACTGTACTTAATGTGAGGGGCTCCACCTCAGGGTACTCTTCTTGGCAGCAGAGCTGAATACTGATCGTTTGCCACACTGTCAGTTTATCTTTTAAGCAGAACTTCTCAGTAAGTTGTATCTGACTCCATGCTTGCCTAGTAGATGACTACCTCGGGGCTAACTCCTTTTTGGAAAGATTCTGTAATAGTCTCTGGGGGAATCCAAAGTCTCTGCATCTGCTACAGACTTGCAAGGGAAAGCACCTGGCTTATCAGTGGGTCTGCTCTCCAGAAATCACCGCTTGCAGGCCCTTTAGTTAACTGTCCCCATAACTGAATGCCTAAAGCTACTTGTCAAGAAGCCAGGACTGCTGCAACAATAGCAGACCCAGGTTTTCTCTCCACTGGCGAGAGGTCAGGGTAGTGTGCAGCCACAGCTGTCCTTGGGGGCCCCAGGGGAGGAAGCCAGCATTTTATAAGATACTGTCAGGACAGGGCAACTGGAGGTGGCAACACGTTCTTTCTTGAGAAAATCTGGCCCTCTTAAAGTTTGAGATTTTTTTTTAACTACTTCAAATTGCACAGTTATTCTTTGGCTGCCTGAGGGCTCTGATACAAGGTGAATTCTCTTAGAAGAGCATAATTATCATTATAGTTATGGTATACCTGTGGCAATTTGAGAAAGAGGTATGTAGCTAAAGACAGTTAGGGGCAAATACTTTCTTCAAATGATCAGTCAGGATTTAGGGTCTTCAACGTGGCAAAATGATAACATTTGTTGACTTTGAATTAAAAAAAAAAATCCATCTGGCTAGCTTATGAAATGATGCATTGAGAGAAATGAGGCACCATGCATCATTAGAAGTTTTCTAAGTATTTTTTAGCTTGCTTTGGGTTTTGTCCTACTGGCTATGCCCTGAGGGATGAGGCAGTTGCTGCACTCTGTGTGGAGCAAAAATGCCCGTGCATAATGGTTGCCTGTGAAATAAATTCCCCTTTCGTGAAGATTTTTTTTTTCTACCTTAGGTCCCAAATTTCATTAATGCTACACTTCCAGCCCATGAACGCATTACTGCCCAAGAAATAGACAGCTACTTCCGGCAGGAGCTCATCTACAAACGCAATGAGAGAATGGGCAGGAGGGTGAAGGACCTGCTAGAAGAGCACCCAGACAAGAGTTTCTTCTTTGCATTTGGAGCTGGTATGTGACTGTGGTGCCATTCAACCTGAACTCATCTTTTCCATGTCATTTAGAAGGATTTTGCAAATTCTTGCCTCGGTTTAAAGAGGCAAGAATTATTTTTACTGTGGTGGACACAGAACTCAGCTTTCCCCTGATAGTTGTACCCTAGTAGGAAAACCTTTTCAGTGTCGGAGACTGTTTTTCTTCAGTGTGCAAAAAGCTCACAGTGCATGTGCTTACTGCAATATCTGTTAATTGCAGACATATTTGCTGTATGCAGAGGCAAAGATACTGAGTCAACTACAGTGCATCCACAGGAGGAGCAGGTTATTGACACACACATGTGTTTATTGTCTGGACAACCAATGCAAGATGATAGGAGCAATAGGGAGCTGAGATGAAAGGCAGCACATCTGAGGCTGCACCAGTGCTTGAATTAACCTTTCAAGGACATGTTCAAAAGAAGAATATGCCAAATTGTATGAATCTAAGGGACTCAATAAATGCAAAGGAATAAGCAAGACACAATTTCACCTTTCTCTTCTTCCTGCACCTTCCTTGACTCTTTCACTGCACTTCCACAAGGAAGTTGTGTCTCCTCCTATATTGGAGCAGCACAATAGGCCCAGTTGGGGAAAATATACTCCATTTTCTGCCTCCTTGCAGTCAGCAGGACTCTACAGGCACATCCAGAAGCATATCCAACTCAATAAGGTTAGCACCTACACTTCTGACTAGTGGAGGGTATGAACACGATTGTTTTGCCATGACCCCCATCCTTTATTCTGGCTCCACAGAAAGGAAGAAGTTAGGATCAGTGTTAAAAAAGATAGGTGCTAATTCCCAGAGAAGTATCACATCCCCTCCACCATGAGCCATATGGCCTTTGGGAAAGGGGGAAAACTGAGACTGGTGTCAGCATCTATGTGTGGTTTTCTAGTCTCAATGCATATTGCTTTTGTGAGGATGAAAGCTCTAGACAAGGCAAGGAAAATATTACTTAAACACTAAAAGCATTTGTATTCAGAGTTTGTGAGAATTTCTGTACTTGCAACAGGGAGTTGTGGTTACAAATTTAGCATAACAAGGGCCATATGCATGAGAGCCAGAACGTCAGGAAAGGTGGCTGCCCTTGTTTGTTCAGATGTGTGTGAGGATTGTAATCTGCAGTCTTCCTACAGTATCACTGCTCTGTGCAACTTGCTGTCACAAAAAACAGTGAAGCAGGCCCTGGTTGTCTTTCTGTAGGCTAAGACCAGGACGTTGCTGCACTCCACTGCTGAAGTTCTAACTGCATTTGAACCTGTTTCTGACAAAAGCATGCACCAGCCCCAAGTCCAAGTTGCATCTGTTGCAGGTGGCTACGCTTCTGTCAGGAGGCCAGTTGTAGATATTTGGGCTTTGGTTGCTGCCTCACAGCTTGAGTGATGAGCAGCCCATGTAGGCAGACATATGTGTTGCTCTGACATGTCCCAAGAGCAAGAGCCTTTCAGAGGAGAGAGCTTCTTCCCATCCTTGCACACTCTGAATCCCAGCACCTACAAATCACACGTCTTTAGACGGTTTTGCGTCATTTGTTTCCCCTCCCATCAATTTCTATATGTTCCTGCCATTCTGCCCCAGAGTGTCTTCACTGTCAGGGGTGTGCACAGCACTGCCCCAGAACCCAGAAGCACTGCAGGACCAGTACAGATCCCTGTCCTTCTTAATTTCTCAGCTTTCTTGTTCTCAGCTTTCATGACAGTACTAAAATCCTTTCCCAGGCTTACTTGAATCTTGCTTTTCTTTTTTCTTTTCCTTTTATTTTTCCATTTCCCCCTTTTCTGTGTCCTGATTGCCAACATTTCTATACTGCAGCGCTCCCAGGAACCTTGTGCCTAAATGAACATCCTTGATCTTTGGCTTATGTGCACATGGCTTGATGTCCAAGCACACGGTGGGCTCTTCTCATGCTTTTCCATCATACTTTTGAACCCAGACAGCTTCTTTTTCTTCTCTGGGGGCTTTGGACCCATTTTGAAATTGTCTCTGATTACTCTCTGGCTTTGATACCAGTCTGTACTCTGTTCTCATCTGCTCTTCCAAATAGTTCTGTTCAGAGGATAGTGGCAGCCTCCCACGTTTAGCAGCACAATTCTTGATTACACCCTTGTTTGACTGCATGTGGTTTCTTGGTGGGTTTTTGCTCATTTGTTTGTTTGTTTTGTTTGTTTCATTTGTTTCTTATTAAACATCTAAATGAGAAATAGCATCACAGGATATATTGCAGAAAACAGATCAATTTTTACAGATTTCTGAGGTTTCCTGAGTGCATATTGCAATTATGAATGCAGTCTTTCATTGTTTTCTAGGAAGCTAATTCAGCCATTTGCTTATGCAGATTGCTGTATGTGATAGATAATTATGTAGAAGAGTTATTTTTATGCCAGCAAGCAGTGAAGATGAACAAATATCTCATGATCAGTTTTAAGCATTCCTTGTAGTTGTACTGCTGCTAATTACTGTGAAAAGGTTCCAGAAAAGTGCTCATACAAGGCAGGTTAGAATGAGTAGTAGGAAAAGAGAAGCAAAAAAAAAAAGGTTATAGGAATGGAAATAAATCATGGTGTCTTGGTGGTTTGCCCCCTTCTGACACCAGTGAAGAAAGTATCGCCTAGCAGTAGCTTATAAACTGCAGGACAAGGTTGTATTAAAATGGTGGTAGGATATTTAAGGGTCGCCTAGTTAGAAGGGGAGAGAAGAGTTTCAGTTGTTTTCTTTACAGATTTTTTTCACCCTGTATTTATTTTTAAAACAGATAGGTTTTTTGTAAGGAAAGTCCAGTCTTTCAATTAACAAAACACCATTGAAAAAACAACTTTTATCATCAATTATATGCAAGCAAGATCATGGTTTGTGGGTGACTGTGGTATTACATATACCTTCTCTTGTTATTTAAACTACTCTTGGTATTTTTATTTAAATGGCGGAAAATCAGAAAATACTGATTTATTTTATATTATAACTGGGTTGATGGGATTTATATATGTGTAATATATTGTGGTAAAGAAGTCTCCTCCCTTTTCAGGTCTTCATATAGCTGCATTGCTATAGATGTTAACTTCTTACATCAAATTATGTGTTTTTATTTGGGCCATAATCATTAGATTCAGTACATTTTATGCCTTTCTTAAAATCAATCAGGCAAACTCTCCCTATGTTTGGTCAAAAATGCTTCACAGTCAGAGCTAATTTCTGGAACTATTTTTCTTTGAAAGTAATTTGCACCAAAGTGGAGAACTGAAAACCGGCAGATTTTTCTGAAAATATTCAAAACACTTTCCTTCTGGCCAGAGCACAACAAGGAAAGTTCCAAGCCAAAGTCTCTTTGGGGGAATTAGAGGAAAGCATGGGGAGAGAGCGCTGGCAATGTGAGCAGCATTCCACTATGTTCAGTAAAGATTTATCTTAATTGTGGACAGGCCTTTATGTATGTAGGCACCAGGGTTACGAGCCAGGCCTACTCCCTTTTGCCAGTGGTGGAAAGTGTGAAGCAAAGCCAGCTATAATCTTTCACCAGCAGTCTTCCTTCTGTATGCATTTCTAATTTCCCTGCATTCTGGAGTGTGACGTTCAGGATCTGGGTGCTAAGCCAGTGTAAGTGATGGCACATGTGATTCCGTAGCCAGCCAGCCAGGTAATGCCATAGGTTTCTGGTTTGTCTAGGAAGGGAACACTGATGTAGTGAGAACTGCATTGTCCTGCTGTACAAGTTTTACAAGGGTGCTGCATGCTGGCTAAACCTTCCCAGAGTTGAGGGATAGTTGATAGTGGCAAGGAGCTCTGGAAATTGTCTGATTCATCCCTCTGCTCAGAGCAGGATCATATAGAGCAAGCAGTTTTCCTAACACTGGAGTATGGGCAAGGATGAAGACTCCAGAATCTCTCTGAATAATCTCTTCTAGTGTTTAATCACTAAAGATGCTTTTTCTTATGTTTAAGTCAGACTTCCTGAATATCAGATTTTGTCCATTGCCTCTTGTCCTTCCATGGCACAATACTACTGGGAAAAATTCTGCAATAAATAAATACCTATGAAGTATTTATGCATAGTTATGGCCCCCAAGCCTTCTCTTGTCTAGACAGAATAGTCTCAGCCTCTCCTAGAATTACACGTTCTAATTGTTTCATCATCTTTGTGGCTCTTTGTGGCACTCTCTCCAGTATGTCCTCATCTCTTTTGGACTGGGAGACTCAGAGCTAGACACTGGATGGACCCAGGTATGTGTTACCAGGGCTGAGGAGCAGGAAAGGATCAGCCCCCTCAATCTTCTGGCAGCACTTCTCCTCACACAGCCCATGGGGCCATTGGCCTTGCCATTGGCAAGGACATCTTGCTGGTTTAAGGCCTATTTGATGACCACCAAGACACCAAATCTTTTTCTGCCAAACTAGTCTTCAGCCAGTTGGTGCTTAGCCTGTTGTGGTGCCTGAAGCTATTCCTGCCCAGGTGCAGAACTGGATTTACTGAACTTTATGAACCGAGTTTCCCCTCATCATAAATCCATACTGACCACTCCCAACCATTTGCTTATCCCTGACACATTTGGAAATAATTTGCAGCTGATTTGCCCCACCACCTCTCCCAGGAACAGAGGTGTGGTTAAGCAGTTTTTAATTCCCCAGATCCTTCTTCCTGCACTTCTTGAAGACAAGACTTTCTTTCAGTCCTCAGGGACCTTCTCCACTTGCCATGATCTTTTGAAGGTAATTGAGAGTGGCCTCTAGTGACATTAAGCAAACTAACACACTTTCTCCGGATGTATCCTATAGGGACTTGAAGATGGCTTGTGTATTTGAATGTTCCTTAACCTGATCCTTCTCCATCCATAGTGAACCTTCTTTGTCCTAGACTCTCCCCCTAGTCGTAGGAACCTGAGATTCCTGAAGGTTGGTTTGACCACTAAATAAAGTAACAAAGACATTTGGTACTTGGCCTTTCCCACATTCTTTGTCATCAGGTCTTCTGCCCCCTTCAGTGCTTAGATTATATTTATCTAGTCTACAGTTTACTGCTGACGTGCCAGTAGAGGCATTCCATGTTCCCATTCATGTTTCAAACCAGATTCAATTCTAGATGGGTGTTTCTTCAGCATGGTCATTTTATTCCATTTTATTCCTTTAGCTCACGTATGGTTTCTCTTGGAGAAGCTGAAGAATAAGAGAGAGGGGGGAAAAAAGTGTTGGGGTTTTTATTATGTAGGAGGAAGCATACTTAGCAGCTTGAGATCTTGACTTTATTTTGACAGACAAGACCTCTGCTGAAGTCAGGTTTCTAGGAGCCAAGTTTAAATTCCCTCTAGTCTCCCCTGCCTCTTTGAATAGTTGAGAAACTCCAAAGTGTCAGTTCATGAATAAGAAGTACAGAGGGATCTAAGACTCCTTATTTCCCTGTGGAAGAAATTACTGACTTCAGTGAGAGAGGCTGGCTGATTTGACAACCTCGGAAGCTAGTCCTCTTAATCTCGAGAACACTGGAAAATTCCTTTTTCTCTTGGAGCTATTTTTCCTTGCTCCTGAAAAAAACCATCATTCTGAGGCTTTAAAGTATATCGGATGTTGGTAAGCCACCATTAATACAAAGAAAAAGAGGATATTGGTGAGAACTTCTTCAGCAACCATTTCTTCTAATTTCTAAAGGAAATAACAAATGTGTTTATTTGGCATTAGTCAGACTGTATGGAGTCAAACCTCCAGGGACTGACTGTTTTTTTTCCCAGACAGAATGTGTTACCACCAATGGTTATCCCAGTCTGCTGTAATCCACCAAATGGCTTCCTTCAGCTTCTGCAGGTTTTGAGGCAATCCTTGTGATGTGAGAGGTCAGTTTTGTGTCAGCCTTAGGTGCCACATAGGCATGTCTAAACCCTTTTCCATCAATCCTTATGTCATAAAAATAAATTTTAAAAACCACAAAAAAACCCCAAACAAACAAAAAAAACCCCAAACAAACAAATAAACCCTCCCCACAACAAAACCCAAAAAACCCAAAAATAAAAAATCACCAAACAAACAACAAAAAGTACCCCACAAAAACCACCATGAAAAACCCCACAACCATAAAAAAAAACCAACAAAACAAAACAAAAATTCCAGGGGCAAGTGTGCTGAATCTGAGTGATGTGTTAGGTGGTGCAACTTCCATGTAGAGCTGTTCAGTCTTACTTCTTGACATTTTCGGTTCCATCTGGAATCTTTAGATGCGAAATTATGCAAGAAGACCAAGATTTATTTTCTCTGGGTAAGAAAAGATGGCAGAAAAGATCTGTCAGCAGTGGGTGTAAAAAGCAGTCAAGAGTGCTAAGCCCAGGATGTATCTGTCCATCTTGTATGGGTGTTTATACCCATAAAACAAAAATCAAAGAAAAGCCATGGGAATACAAAAGTTGCTCAGGGAAATGAGATATCACTTTGAAATTTGGTGGGAATTCAGAATCCACCATGGAAAATTCGAAGCTGTCATCAGTACATTTGGAATTGGAGATATGGTCTGCACAGGGAATGTAGATTCACCTGTGCCTTATGTAAAAGATTTGAAATGTTTAGTGAGTAAGGTCATGAAATGTCTGTGAGTGGGTGAATATTTGTGGAACCTGGAAGAGGCAAAAAAAAGCTTTTGGGAGGGGCAGGAAGACAACCTAGTGATAAAATAGATTTAAAAAACAGATTAAATGAGTCCTGTGGGGCCACCTCACTTCTCCCTGGGCTCAAAGGGCTTGCTGATTGCCTGCATGCTTCTGTCTCTGGAATGCAGCAGCATTTTAACTTCCTTGGGTGGGAGGAAAGGCTGAGTGCCTGAAGGTGTGCCTGTACCTCTGTAATCTGAGAATGCCAGATACAACCCAGCAGCTTTGAGACTGTTTTCCTTAGTAGGCTCTTTGAGTCTTCAGAATGCTAATGACAGGGTTTATTAGAACAACAACCCCTGAAGGGGAAAGATAATGTTGTGTGGAGGCAGGAGCCACATCCAGCGCCCCAGGGTTCATATGAAGGGCACTACTCCTGACATCTCTGACACTGAAATGAGGAAAGCTTTGCATTTCTCCATTAGAGGCAGTAACCTCTGTTCTAATATATTAGTGCAGCTGTCAAAGTCAGCCAGACCAAAATACTGTGCTGTTTCTGCTCAGACACTGGCAGTCTTCTTATCAGTGCTGGGTTTGCCCATTACTGCCTTTACTGGGCAGCTAAAGTGGGAAAACTTTCATCATGTAATGTGTGTTTTGAGCTACAGGAATTTTGAGTCCTTAATAACTTCTTTTCAGGAAAGGAAGGAGTGGTGTGTAATGGCAGCAGGTCCAGTGGCAGAGGTATCCGTGAGTCGTGTAGCTCAGATATTACACTGGTAATTCCTTCCCTTACTGGTAGCATAGTGCTGGTTGCTAGCATAGCACCTCCGTAAGGTCTTCTTGTCTCATAACCTAAGGAAAACTCTCAGTAAATGGATACCCAGTAGATAAGGCTGCCTGCATATAAACTATTTCTCTTATCTAATTTTTTTACAAAACAAACAATATGGACATGTAAACTTTTATTCTGTGTTAATTTAGCCATAAAGTCAATCTTGTAATCAGTGAAAAAGCCTTTTATAACTTCAATTTTGGGATTGTCAGGATGTTTGACTTTGCCCAAAGGTAAAAATGATTAAAAATACTCACATCTTACGTTTAAGAGCCCTAATTTTCAACACAAACAGGTAATGAATATCTTCTTATCGTTCACAAGAAAAATACCTTCATTTTGACTCATGCAAATTGTAACTCCACATGCTTCTTTTCCATGGTATTAGACCATTTTTTCTGTGTTGTACAACGCTACTTGTGCAACATCTACTATGAGAAGTTACATAGGTGATTTGATTAGGGAAAGTACTTTCTTGAGCATAGAGAACACCACTGTTCCTCAATTGTACCCTTGTACCCACCAGATTTTCCTGTTTGGTTCAAGAGTAGTGAAGTATGGTCCACTAAGGCTTTGTACTAATAAAAGATTTCCGGAAAACCATGTTTTTGTGGACAAACAATTACCATGGTCTCAGTAGGATAAAAAATTGGTTCAAAGTTTATGGAGTAGTATTTCATTAATATTTCATCTTGCAGGTAATCAAAGGAAGGATTTTGTTTGGAGTTTGAAAAATACAGGAGGGCATGGGAGGGCTGTTTGTATGGGATTTGACCTGCAAACCTCCAGAAGTGTTTTAATGTGACATCCTTACACTCCTACACCTAATGTGAATTAAGGGATTCTTTAAGTTGACTTACAGCATCATTGGTCATCCCTTTACTACCTCATCCCTTTCAATCTTTGTCATTTCCTTCTCCCTGCACTATTAAATTTGTGAGACTACCATGCTCTTTGTCCTTGGGTTCTGTTCTGGTACCTGGACTTTTCTGGACTTGGAAATACTGTGAGAAACAAGAATTTACTGGATATAGTATTACATGTTTTGCATTTGATACACTTTAATGGCAGATTTGCAATTCCAGCCACTTATGAACTGATCTCTGCTTTCCATATGTTGCTTGGATTATCTAATGTAACTGTGCAAAATTTCTTCCTCCTGGTTCTTGGAGAAGTGAAGTGTGAGCTGTGTATAGTACTCATGCTTGAAAACAGTGTCTTCCTCTTGAAAAGTGTGTGCAGAAAGCATATGTATGAAGGAAAGTTATTTGTAATTGAATTGATCATATCACGTTTTCCTTCTTTTGCTTTGGATCATAATAAATATTTTCCTCCATAATTGTACTAGCTGAGTTAAAATTACTCCAAGTTCTGCATCCCGGTGTCTACTTAAAAAATATAACTGTGTTTATGTTAAAGGCAAAGTTATGAAGAATGAATGCAGATGATAATTGCCATAGGCATTTCCAGGAAGTTTCTAAATAACTGTAAGATCCATAACTCTGAAACTTTCTCTAAAGTATTTGTTTCAGTGACACGTAGAGTCTTTGGCACCAAAAGTCCATTCGAGTGCTTGTAGTCCAAATAAACATTCAGCTTTATGATGTCCCTAGTGGCTGGACTAATTTGTGCTGTTTTGTGATTGCAGTGCTATAATTCTGTGCTTTAGCTGTTCCCACAACATCTTGGAAGTCAGCAGTTAAGATCAGGTTTCCTGACAGTTTGGTGTCTTTACATGTATGTCCAGTGATTCATTGTCTTGGGATGTTTGTAAATGGTGAGGTCTTGACATGCTTTTGGGGTGGATGGGAAGTGCCATCTTTCTACTAAAGAAAACACAGAATTATGTATACGTGGGGGATTCCTTTTACATGACTGTAAGAGGTCAAAGAACTTTATTTATCTGCTTGGTATAGTAAATTTTATTGAAATTTGGAGAGGAGTATAGTTTTCATGAGTCTTACTGACTTGGTTTCAGTGAAAAATTAAAATTTATTAACAGAAACTAAACCTTTGTCTTGCAATATTTCCTAGTTCCTTTTGCTGGATGCAGAAATATTTCTGACTCACAATGGCTCGAATTTGGGTTCAACAATCTCTGCTGAAACCCACAGTCATCTAGATAAAACTTACCTAAACTGACACAGTTATAGAAGCTGCTCCACAAGGGCTTACAGTAAAAGCTGCAAGCAGGAGACACAGGTTTCAGGGCAGTAATAGGAGCCCATGTTCTGCAGGATTGGGTATGGCTGCTGAGGAAGGTCAGAAGCACACAATGCCTGGTCAAGTCTGCAAGTGCACATTGGTCAAGCTGCGTTGTTCTTTGAGCATATTGCCTGTTGTGGTCCCTGCATGCCATCTCCTTTCAGTGCAGATTAAAGGCCTGGGTCTTATTTAATCTCCAGTAGAGTGCATGGCTGAGCTGGTCCACACAACAGCTTCTTAGTTTCTCTTTGAGCTTGAACACAGAAGAATAAAGATTCATGACTCCCCACCCCCTGCCCGAGTAAGTTGACCTCTTGGAGGCATCTCTTCACCTAGTGGTGTGTGGATAATGCAGGGCTATGTACAGAAAGAGAAGAGCAGGCTTTCTGATAGGACAGAGCCCAGGTCCTTTCTTTTGGGGAGCATTCAAGTGTGTTAGGCTAAAATAGAAAACAGGTGAAAGAGGCCTGCACCATGCCACTTATCATCTAAGTTTCCCTTGCAGCAATAGATGCTTCATCTTAAACCTTGGGGAGTGACTTCTTTCTTATGTTTCTTACTGGGTTTTTTTTTGTGTGTGTGTTTTGTTTTTTTTTTTTACCAATCTGATCTCTCATACACCACTGACTGCTTTTTATGGTGGTCCCCAGTAATGACTCAAAAGTTCTGACTCTAGAGAGGCTCCTGATGGGGTCCTGTACCTCAAACTCTCACCCTTCTGCCACTTTTTAAATTTTGCAGCTCAATCAGTTGAATCTGTAGATCCTCTGGGCCACAGATAAGCTCTGTCTCAGGAAGAGCAAATGGCCCACCTTTTGGATAGTGAATATTGCATCACACAACCCTTTATGTTCCTAGTCTGAGTGGCTCCTGATTGCTCATGTGTTGTGAACAATCTAACATCCCGTGGCTGTTTGTATTTGTATGAATCTCTTTTACACATATTTATTCAATTGGTCTGTTCTCTTTTCACAATATTAGCCCATCACTTTCCTCTCACATGCAGACATTGTTGCCTTGGCAACAATGAGCAAAGGCACTCCGTGAAAGTATGTACAGATAACTGTGATAAAAAATATATTCTTATCACTGCATTAAATTAAATTAAAAATAAAGAGCCCAGCTATAGAAAATCACTCAAGCAGGTTGACTGATTGAAATGGGATTCATTCATGTGCTACAGTGATTTCCTACATTCCACTCTAAATCACTGCTCTGAGCAAGGATGACTGAAGATTGATGGAGCAGTAGTATGTTTAATGATGTGGCATGAGCAACTATTCAGTAGCTCACTCACACATGAAATCCATGTAACTGTCAGCTCTTAAACTGGCTCGAGGAAAATTATTTTAAGACAATACATTGCCTTACAGATTGCTTATCTTTATGTCTTATCCCTTTCCTCCTGAAAGATTTGGTTTAGGAAATATGATTTCAGAGACTTGGCACTGCTTTTCACTTCTCAAGATGAGATTTGGCTCATGCATCGTTGCCTGCATGAGATGAATGCCTCATCTGAACTTGGAATATACACTTGGAATATACCCCTATCCTTGTTAGTTGAGAGGCATTTCTATTTCCCTACAAGTCCAAGTTGTCCTACCTCCCTGCCATTTGAAAGGAGTGGATCACCCTTTGGAAGCACCCCTTCCTCTGCTTAGTGGGGACAGGGAAGGAGGAATTAATCCCTCTCTCCTTCCCTCTGCACATACCTCTCCTCTGTGTTGAAGGTCGAATCTGATATACCTAGTGTTTGTTTTACATTAGCTAATTTTACTCAATTACAAAATTTCATTACAGTCATTCCTGTTCCCTGGTCTTTTTTGCTGACATGATGGAATTCTTGCTTAGGTGGACCTGGGGCTGAGCCATTGGGAACCAACAGATACCATCAGTATTAGGTTAGGTCACCATAATGGTACATAAGCTTTGCTCCTTCTGAGGACTAAATTTAATCTGAGGAGGTGAGGCAAAATCCAATTACTCTGTGAGAAAATATGGTACCCAGTGGGTGTGCATTGCAGTGTTCAGTTAAAAGGTTTCATTTGAGCTAGACTGGTTTATGCTCTTAGGCTCTGGGGGAAAATCCATCTTGTGCTCAAATGGTACCATCCAATTCATGCCTTAAGCTGGCACATCATAAGCAGTTTGCTGTTGTGGTGTGAGAAATTGGAATTTTGGCACTCCAATTCATTCAACCCCTTTTGGAATGAAAAGTCATGAATCCCTTATGTTTAGTCTCCTGATATTCTCAGCACTATTAGAATTCCGTTTATAACTTCTTGCTTTCCCTGGCTACTGGGATGGTTCTGTTGGTTCTATTGCCATGTATTTATGGACAGTATTATCAGAAAACAGTTCTTCTGGAGTTACTTTGCTGTAACTTTGGTATCAGTTTTAGCACTGTGTACATCTACAGAAGCAAGGAATCACTCCAATGAGTAATTTGCTGAAGGCCAATTTTAATTTATGGAGGCTGTTAAATGAAGAAATATTTTATGAAAGCTGGATCTGTGAGGGAGTGTGCAAGGCCTTTGTTCTCTCTTTGTTCTCTCTTTCTTCTGCTTCTCAGCAGCCTGGTCTGATGACAATTTAGAGTGATGGTGGAAGATATTTTGTGAGCAGAGCATAGAGTCAGGAAAGCTCCTGCAGTCTTTGAGTAGTCATTTATTCGCTATGATGCCAAAATGCAATCTTACCAGCCACAACAGCCATCTGAGAATGAAGCAGAGATGTAAATCACAGAATTAGGGCAGAACTATCTAAGTCCTTCTAAAAGTAAGTCCTTTCATCAGCATGGCTGAGGTCAAGCTTCTGGCCCCAGTGGCATATAATGAAGAAGGTGATCGGTTTTATGATCTAAGTCATTGGCTTTCAGAGTGGAGAGTGTTAAAATGTAGCCAGATTCTGATCTTTGCATCACCCCCAGTGGTAGACTCACTGCTGCTCTTGAACACGGGTGTCCAAACTTCATCTCATTCCCTCAAGTAATCCACAATGCCCTGATAATCACAGAGTCAGTTAGGTTGAAAAAGACATCTAAGATGATAAAGTCCAACCTTTGAACAATCACCACCATGCCATATACCATGGCTCTAAGTGACACATTCAGTCTT
Organism: Passer montanus; assembly: GCF_014805655.1. Classification (NCBI taxonomy): domain Eukaryota; kingdom Metazoa; phylum Chordata; class Aves; order Passeriformes; family Passeridae; genus Passer; species Passer montanus. The sequence goes on along the minus strand of NW_024370152.1, from coordinate 1,172,602 downwards.
TCTTTAAACAATTCCAGGGATGGTGACTCCATCTCCTCCCTGGGCAGACCATTATGCAACAACCTGTGGGACCAGAGTAATTGCAATCACATCTGCGTTTTAGAAAGGCAGACTGTAGTAATTGGAGTGACCTTGGCAAAGTTCAGCAATCACTCATTAGAGATCCCATGTTTCTGGTGCATGTTGATGGAGAGTGATAAAGCCCTGCCTGCCTTGAGTGTGGCACTCCTCCTGTGATGAGGAAGGACTTTGTTGTTTTTCTCCCTCTCTCCATGTGGTTGGTGAGTTCTGATGTCATTTTTCTTTTAACTGCAGGTCACTTCATGGGCAACAACACAGTGATTGATGTTTTAAGGAGAGAAGGGTACGAGGTAGAACACACTCCAGCTGGACAAGCCATCAACAAGTAATGCATGCTTTTACGTAGCTGTACAGCCATTGGCGGGAGTGGGTTTGTAAACAATTATGAAATAGGAATGGTAGCTGGAATTACAACTAAGGCAGCTAGGCTTTTTCTCTCCTTCCCAGCAGTTAGCTTTTCTCTTCCATGAGCTAGTTTAGAAAGGGGATTTTATTTGGTTTTGTTTTGGGGTTTTTTTTTGTTTCATTTGTTTTTTGACTTTTATTGTTGGGGTTGGGGCTCTTTGGTTTGTTGTTGTTGGTTTTGTGGCGGTTTTTTTGTGGGTTTGGGGTTTTTTGGTTTTGGTTTTTCTTTGTTGTTATTTGTTTGTTAGGGTTTTTTTGTATTGTTTTTTTGTTTTGTTGTTGTTGTTAATAAAATTTCCACCCTTGTACGTTTTTAACTGTTAAATGAACAGCCACAGAGTATGCATGCATGCTTCATCAGATCTGGATGCTGTCTCGTATCACACAGGCTCCCAGGTTTCTCTTTCCTCTCTTTTATATATTTGATTGCCGTGCCTTTTAATAATCCCCTTCTTTTATATTGCAATTTTTAAATCTTTCTGTTTACTGTCTCCCAGCCTGGAATCTCATTGCCCGGAGTCTTTGCAAGCTGTCTCTATGACTGATTGCTCTCATGTCCCCTATTTGCTTCTGCATTTTTAAGCTAGGGTACTTGTTGTTCTGGTTCACCCTGCAGCTGTCCTTTGGGATATACCCTTCCTTCTTCTTTTTATCTTTCACTGGATGCTTTTATCCACTGCCATGGTTTCAGTAACTAGAGAATGCCAGATAATCTTCTCCTCCACTCTCTACCAAGAATTACTTGTGCTTTGACTCACCTCTTCCTGGAATTATTGCCACCAGCTTAGGGTCTGTAATCTTTGCTTTCCCCTTCTCCAAACTCTTACTAAAGATGTAACTGTCAGATATACTCACTCTTCGCTCCTAAAAAACCACAAAGGAGAAAATTGGAAATTGATCTCAATTATGGTACTGTTTCCCTTTTATGTTCTGTGCTGGGCATAGTGTCCCTTTTTGGGAGGGACATCCTTGTCCCTCCTACCCAACATTTCTGATAAGGGACTCTCAGGCAGGAGTACTGCCTTTTGATAGGATTTGTGCAGAGGCACAGTTGAGTCTTGGCCTGTGCCAAGGGCTCTACAGGTGTGGTGCAAATTAGTAACAGCTGTTTTTCTCATACTCTGATTGCTTCATCTCTCTTTATACCACCTTAGCTGTTGTCTGAAAACATGGTACTGAAATTCTGGCAGGTCATGTTTCTGTAATGATTCTTGATATAGACATACATCATTAACTCTACATGAAAAAAATTTATTCAAGACTTAGCCCATGATTATATGAATGCCAGCTCCTAACCCTGTTTCTGCCAGTCACATAGTCTGACAACGAGAAGCACCTGTGCTTAAGCACATGACTTAATGATTCTGTGACACTGGAGTTGTGCTAGAAAATCCAGTGTATCAGCGTTTACAAGCATGATAAAAACTAACAAAAAAAAAAAACCTCCAAACCCAAAACAGCCTGCACTGATATTTTCATGCTGTCTTTTCATTCTTAGCTTAGGTATTCCTAAAAACAGCCACAGCAGCTTCTTAAAGCTTAAAGAAAGATAATTTATATAGCTTATATACTTGAGAATAAACAAGATCTGATACTGCACTGTAAAGATGTAACTGTAGGGGCAGACAACTGAATAAAGAAGGGATAGATTTTCACCTAGCAGGAAGGTAGGTATCAAGGTTACTTGGAGTAGCTGGACACCCAGTTCCATAACCACATCATGGGAGTTCATTGTGCAGCCTCTTGTGCCTTCGAAAGCCCTCAGTTTGGCATCAGTTGCATCTTAAACCTCTTATTAGGACTATTAGACAGAACATCTTCCCTGGAGTCTTGATATTAAACCTGAGTAACAAGATGGCACTTTACTGTTAGCATTTCTGGATGACTTGAAAACAGATTTAAAAATATTAAATGCATTTTAAGAAAAATGTGGGTTCAAAGGAAAAGAGCAATTAAGGTGAGGGAACGGACCTGTGATAAGACAGCGTCAGAGTTCTAGGGCTTGGAAGGAAGATTTCACTTGATTTTTATCCTGGGCTTGTTCTAGGAGCAAATAGAGAGCAGCCTGTGACAGTAAACCCAGCGCTGATCATGTAAATGTAGAGCTGTATCCAGCTATTGTGCCATGTAGTGCTGCAAGCAGTCCAGTCAGTACTTGTGGATTATTTCATTGTTCATGTTTGAGACAGGCTAAAAAGCCAAGTGGTTGAACTGAGACAGAGAGTTTAAATGACTGCTCTGGTGTCAGACACAGTAGGGATATTAATTGAAAGGTTCTAAAATACAAGAAGGAGGAAGTCTGCAGCCATCTCCTTTCCCTCCAACATGACATTTCCCTGTAGCAGCACAGTCTGCTGCTTCCTGTGCTCTGGCTAAACAAAAAGTTCCTTGTGAGATATGTTGTAGATTTCTGTGTGCAGGAACCAATAAGGATGCAGGATAGTCATGCTCTTTTTCCTGTAGCAGGCAGGGCTACAGGAGTACCTGAGGGGTACTTTCCATCTGCTGAGCAAATAGGGTGGATGCCTGTAGTTGGAGACAGAAAGGTTCCTCCTCCCTGGTGTCTCCCAGGCAGGGAAGGCAAAAGAGGTGCTCCAAGCAGACAGTATTGCAAAGGATAGTTTATAAATAGTACCACAAGTTCAGTCAAGCTCCTTCTGACTCACTTTGGTCTTTAACTGTTGTTCCTGATTTTAGAATGTAGTTACATATTGTAAAATATTCAACATAATCGCAGCCATAATTAAGGTGCTTGCTGACTGTCCCTTAGCTGCTGTGATGGGAAATTGGCCTGGGGGGAAGAAGGATGAGCTTTCGAATCTGTGTGCCTTTTCCAGTGGTCTCTAAAATAATTGCCTGCAGGAGGCGTTGCAAAGGAGGTGTGGTATATGGATGTGTCGGAGGCTGCATCTAACAGAATAAATGTCTGGCCATGCAGGATGCAGGTCATCTTCTGCCTGTAGCAGTGCTGAGCTCCACCATGGTGTGGCCATGGGTTCAGAAGGGAAGGCTGTAGGCAGCATAGTACTCTAATCTACAGGGGCAGGAGGCTGCCCACTCTGTGACTTAGTTAAGGAACAAAAACAATGAAGAGAAATGGTGGAAAAGGGAATCATGGGCAGAAGACCTTGAAACAGATTAAATCAGATTGCTGGAGAGAGCTAATAAGAGATCATCACTCTGCAAGGTGGAGTTAAAGAGTGGATGATGTGAAGCAGCTGAGGAGGAGAGCTAAAGGGTGATGACAGTTCAGGGGCAATAAAGTGTGACAATGTGTGACACCACAATGATTTTGAATGAGATTGGTTAGCAGGGTCCATTCTGCAGCAGACTCTCCCATATAAACATCAACATGTGATCACTCTGATTTTCCTTGCAGCAAATAAGACAAATTACCTTTGTTTTCCATCTACTCTCTGTGTTCTAGTCCACAACTTAATTTCCCCTTCTCCAGGAACTACACTCTATTTGCTATCAAATAAGTGTGCATACAGTGATGGGCTAGCTTGAAATCTGCACCCATGCTGAAATATGCCTCCTTCCAGACCACCTCCTTTTAACGTCATTGGAAGCTGAAAAAAGAACACGGCTCTGGGGAAGTTTCATTGATTAAAGGCAGGTTTCTGCTCGGTGGTCTGTGGTTTTGTTACTTTCCTGAATTTCAGCCCAAGCCAGTCTGCACTTTCATTACAGAAGACTGTTGCATTTCTTCTCTTTATGAAGTAGCCATAAAGATCAGTTAGATATTCCTGCTAGGTTCTGTGTATACACAGAGTGGTTTGAGTTTGTGGTTTTGTCCAAGATGCTCATAAACAAGTAACTAGGGAAAACAGTTCTAAACAATGAGAAATGTGGGCCAGCAAAGCCATGAGTGAATAGGACACTGCAGACTGCCTGCCTTAGAGTATAGATGAGGTGTTGCTTGCTCTAAAAATAAAGAAACAGCTTCAATAGTCAGGGTGAAGCTGATTGTTGTTTTTTTCAATTTATCATCTTTGTAGGAAGCTGAGTAGTCATAGCCCTGAGAGCTTTTTCTGGAAGCTCAACTTGAGGTTTCCAATTTGTCTTTTACATGCACATAGTCTCAGTGACGTATCTCTCTGGAGCTCCTTTGAAATTCCTAATAATGCTACCAGCCTAATACAGGATCTGGGCAGCTGGAAGGCTAAGGTCTGACTCCCACTCCCTTGTTACTTGCTATATAAATGTCTGCAAAGCTCAGCTCTGTTTATGAGAGAGATGCAATTTCTCAGTTTCTTCCCCTTCATATAGACCTCCATATCTGTCCATAAAACCCACTAAGACCACCATTTCATGCTCCTTGGTGTGCTTTACCTGAGTGGCAAAACAGCATTATACCCTTTTGCATTCAACCCTAGAAGCCAATGCCAAAATGGTGGTGAGCTCTGGTCTCTTATGAGTCAGCACGTCCTCTGACGTGATGTTTTGTAAAGGCTGTGAATCCACTGCTTTGTACTATCTGCCTTCATCAAGAAGAAAATGAGAAGCGGATGAACTTGGTGGTGCCAAAACTAATCTGCTTTCAATTGGTGCAGACTGGATGGCCCAAAGGATTCCTTAATCGTAGAATCATAGACTGTTAAGGGATTGGAAAGGACTTCAAGGATCATCTGTTCCTATTCCCCCTGCCATGGGCAGGGGCATCTCCCACTAGACAGCTTGCTCAAGGTCTTATGCAACCTGGGTTTGAAAAGTGCCAGGGTTGAGGCACCACAACCTCCCTGGGCAACATCCTCCAGTATTTCACCACCCTCATAGTAAAGAATTTCTTCCCAATGCCTAGCCTAAATGCATCCCTTCTTCAGTTTGTGTCTGTTACTCCTGTCACTACAATTCCTGACAAAGAGTCCCTCTCCAGCTTCCCAGTTGGATCCTTCAGATACTGGGAAGTTGCAAAGAGGTGCAATGAGGTCTTTACACAGCCTGCTTTTCTGACAGACCCACCTTTCTCAGTCTGTCTTGACAGGGGAGGTGCTCCAGCCCTCTTATCAGTGTTGTGGCCTCCTCTGGACTTGCTCCAACAGTTCCATGTCCTATTTATGCTGAGGACCTGAGCTGGATGCAGGGTTCTGAGTGGGCTCTCACCAGAGCAGAGCAGAGGGGCAGAATCCCCTCACTGGCCCTGCTGCCCACGCTGCTCTGGATTCAGCCCAGGATCCCATTGCCTTTCTGGGCTGGGAGTGCCCATGGCTGGGTCATGTTAAGGTTTTCATCAACCATCACCCCCAAGTCCTTCTCCTCAGGGCTGCTGTCAATCAGGTCTCCACTCAACCTGTAGCTGTGTCTGGGATTGCCACAACCCAGGTACAGGACCCTGCACTTTGCCATGTTGAGCTCCACCTCTCCAGCCTGTCCAGGCCTCTCTGGATGGTATCACTTCCCTCCAGCATGTTAGCTGCTCCACAGAGCTTGGTGTTGGTGCCAGACTTGCTGAGGGTGCCCTTGATCCCACTGTACATGCCACTGACAAAGATCTTGAACAGCCATAGTGTCAGTACTGACCCCAGAGGGCACCCTCAGCAAGTCTGGCACCAACACTGCTTTTCATGTGGACAAGGAGCTGTTGACCACGATTGTTTGCGTGTGGCCTTCCACCCAGTTCTTTATCCACCAGGCAATCCATCCATCAAATCTATGTATATCTAGTTTGGGGACAAGGATATCATGTGGGACTGTGTCAAACATTTTGCCTAAGTCCAGGCAGATGATGGCAGCTGCTCTGCCACATCCATCAATGCTGCAGCGCTATCACAGAAGGTAATTGAATTTAAGAGTCATTGTTTGCCCTTGGTGAAGTCATGTTTGTTTTAATTTTCAGGACAATCTGCTCCATGATCTTGCCTCACACAAAAGATTAGACTTTTACTTTCTTCTTTTTAAAAATGAGGGTTATATTTCCCTTTCTCCAGATGTTGGGAATTTTAAATGAGTGCCACAAGTTTTCAAAAATTATTAATAGTGGTTTAGCAATTTATCTGCCAGATTTCTTAGAACCCACAGATGAATCTCATCAGGCCCCATGCCCTTGTGCATATTCAGGCTCTTTAGATGGTCTCAAACCTGATTCTCTCCTACATTGTGCTTAGGGTCTTCATGCTCCCATTTGCTGTTCCTGACTTGGCAGCTTGGCTGGAACACTTGCCATTGAACATTGAGATATAGAGGTCATTGAGAACCTCAGCCTTCTCTGGGTCCAGCATGCAACCAGGTTACTGTTAATGGTATGCTAAGCCTTTCCCTTCAAAGGTGGTAATTTTCAAGATGTGTTTCTGGAGCCTTGGTCATAGTCTGTGGGCTAGCTTGTTTCTTACCTTCTCCACCAGTGAGAGGTGCTGATCCAGACCTGGTTTCATTAGCTGGTGTGCTTTAATTGTTTTGTTTGCCCCTTCCTTTTGTCCCCCAAGTTAGTTTGCTCCGGGCAGGTATGTTGAAAGGAATAATCTGGTCTGTGTTCTGCAGCACATCAGACTAGAAGAGTGTGGTTTGACTCTGACTTAGAAGTTGTTCTGGTTTTGTCTCTTTCTAGATATGCAAGCTTATTACCAAGCTCCACCCTTGTCCATACTGCATTCTTCCTCTGACACAGACTGCCTCTTTTCCAAAGATCTCTTTTTGCTAAAGAGCACTATTTTGATGATAAAATCAATATTGACTTAAGGAAGAGGGAGCAGGAATACACGGCAGAGGAATGAGCATCCAGGGAGCAACATCTATTTTATATGTATGTGCCTTGATACAGGATTTTGCCTCAAAGCCCTTTTAAATGTTAACTATGTTCTCTCTTTCTTCCAGCCGAAAATCTCCCAAAACCTTGTTAGCCTTTTCATCATCACACAGTCCCTATGTCATGTCCCATGAGCTCCCAGTGCACCCCGAGAAAGAGGAGGAAGAGGAGGAGGAAGAGTTCCTGCCTCACCTGCTATTCCCTGACAGCACTGATGTGCTCATGAAAGTAGACAGGAAGTACAAAAAGAAGAAGAAAAAGCAGCAGAAGAAGCAAAAACTGCGACAATTTAATGACCTCTGGGTTCGCCTAGAAGAAAGGTAGCTAATGGCTGGGTAGGGGGAGGATGGCTTGTCAAACTGGACTTAGATGGTTTAATACAGACCCTCAGTCTTCTGCACAGGTAGATATATCCCGTGGACAGGATCTCACTTTCTCCACTGCTGTGATTCTTTCTGAAGCATTTGCACAAAGTTTCTTGTGCTTTTAGTGGCAAAAAAAAGCTTCCTTTTTCTTTTCTTTGCATAGTTAGATTTGTGGAAAACTAGGCATAAAACAAATGGAAGTCTTGTCTAGATCATTCTGCATGTGGGTTTGGGGGATTGTGGGCTTGTGGCAGTCCTCTCTTCCATGGAAGGCTGGGTCCAGTGGTAGATGGTACAGATCAAAGCCTTGGACCATTAACCAAAAGCTGCTGTGTATGAGGAAACTATCAACCCTGGCATGTGTTCTCCTTGCACTTGGGCAATAGTCGTGCAGCATTTTCAGTCTCTGTATTACTTCAGTCTGAAAAAGTATGACAGCCTAATGGATGGCAGAGTTTATATAAAAAAATTAGCATGTTGTGGGGCAGATGTTCACAAATATCCCTTACTTTTCATCCAGAAAAGCTTACTTACTTACCAGCAATCCAGAAAAAAAACTTTGAAAAGCCAGTTTCTCTCATTACTATAATAGGGCCTGTGACTGAATGTATACCTTAACGTTTCCCTCCTGTAGGTAACACACATGCCCAAATCTGCTTTCTTTTGTACCTTGTCTGTATCTCCGCCATACTCAGCTTGAGGCCATTAAATTTTTGTGATACCATAAACAACCAGACAGGTGGGGGTAATGGGAAAAAGTCTGACAGTTCTTGAAATGAAGCCTGTACATTGTTTGGTTTTTTCCTCTCTGAAGAATACTTCTTCCTGCTCCCCAGGCTACTGAGTACAGCAGAGTTCTCCTATGCCTTTCCTATCACATCCTTGGATCCTAATTGTACCACTGCTATGATTGATACATGGCTCAGGCTGGCCATGTGACTGCAGCAGCTGTTCTATTTGAGGCATTCAGCTATTGTCAGATAGTGTCTTTTAGATCACATTCCCTTCTTTGCTCCTCCCTTCAGCCTTAGTATTAAGTATTTGGGAGGCAGATGCTCATGTAACATGTCCTCTGACAAACCCACGCACAGTCCAAAACTCACCAATATAACAAATCCTACACTTGATTTTGTCTCTTAGTGTACCATTTACTTTCTGTTAATGTAGTTGATACTAGCTGATTGTGAATGGATTTTTGGGGTTTCTGTTGATAGTCTGTTTAGTTGAAATGCTAAGGAATGTCTGTCTTAATCTGCCGCCGTGCCTCCACAGTGCTGTGTTCAGTGTTTCACGTGCAGTTGCTCCCACAAAGCTCAGGGATGTCAGTGGGCAGTGACTTTTAAGACACCTGTGCACTTGCAGTATCAACCCTTCAGAAGAAGAGGGAAAGTGGGAAGATGTGCTACCATGACCAAATTGAAGGCACATTTGGGCTACATATTAGTTTTGAAGTACTCCCAGGCAGTAGTGAGGCACAAGCAAAACAAATCACGGCAGCCTAGGAAACTACTGCATAAATATGGTAACAGGAAATGCTGCTTTTCTTTTCTTTCTTTTATGTTTCCTTTCTTCCCCTACTATTTAAGCTGTCCTTTGTGCTAGAAGCTTACCCCGGTGCTAGGTGACAAACGCTTTGTAGGGGCGACTCCTTAGCAGCAGAGAGGAGCTTAAACGTCTGGAGATGGAGATGTTGCATAGCAGTGCTGGGAAAGACAAAGGATGTCTGAGAGACAGCGGTGCCCGTAGTGCCGAGGAAAGGCAGCTGTCCCTCAGGAGGAGCCCCACCCGTGCGCTTTGTAAATGCGGGCTGTCTGCCGGGCTCTGCCGCAGCGCCCGTGCCGCTCTGGGCTGGGCTGACAGCCCCACCTCGCGGCGCATCCCTTCCCAGGGAAAGCCAGCGCCTCCGGGCTCCCCCTCGCCTGCGCAGGGCGCATCTGACTGGGAGTCTCCGCCCAGGTTCTAAACATTCCTCAGGGTGTGCAGACACGGGTAAAGCGGTCAAGTTTCTTACGAATGGGCCATTCACAGCTTTCAGGTTTACGGATGGGCTTGATGACCTTAAAGGTCTTTTCCAACCTACATAACTCTATGATTCCTCCTGTGAGCCTGAAAATGTGAAAGGTGCAGCTCAAGTGATTTAGTAGTGTTGTAGTGGGCTTGTCAGAATGGCCTTGGTTCATGCTCCTGTATGCATCAGCTGCTGGCTGTATTTCCTTGATGTGCTGCCAGCTGGCTTCTCTCCGGCCATTGTTCAGATCTTCTGGAAGCCCTTTGGGAAAGGAAGAGTAAAGTGTTTTTAAAAAGGATAATAATTGCCTTTAATTTCCCAAAACATCTTTGCTTAGTGGACTGAAATAAGACAAGAATGGTGCACAGCACCTGGGGATTGGGTGCAGAAGAAATTACTTGGTTTTTGTATTTGCCAGCTGGACTTGCTTTTAGTTTTGGTTTTAGATTTGTCTTCAGGTTCTACACAGCACCATGCAGTCCAGGGCGGGTGTGTCAGTCGCACAGCTGTGGTGTCAAGCATTGCTTACAGTCCATTGCCAAAGAGAACAACTGTGTAGTATCTGACCCTTCAGACTCTTGGTCTGCTGTGGTATGTGATCTCCCCCAGTTCAGGTCATTTGGTGTTAGCAGTCTGGAGCATAAAAATTTCTCTCCTCCATCATGGATTGACGTTAAGGGAGTTCAGCTTATGTATGCTCTAATTCAGCTCTTGTTCGTCACAATGTCAGAGTACTCTCTACCACTGGGAGATACTCTGAAATGTGGTGGTCTGTGATGTGTTTCTGGAAGCCATTCTTCCTCTGCTTGAAGTACGTCACGTAAATCTTTGTAATTCCTGACCTGTGGAAGAGATCATACAGTATAGAAACAAGGTGGGTCCATATGAATTGCAGTGCATGAAGCATGGATGAGGAAGATGTACTCAGAAACAGCCTCACTCCAGCTGTGCTCAGCAAGTTCCCCTGCAGTGACACTCCTCTGCAACAACACTTGTTTTGTTCTTATCTATTTTCTGCTTAGCCGACAGAGGTTAGGAATATGGTCATCTGTCCCACTTGTGTGGGAGCAATGAGCAGGCTGGGTAGACTTGAGACAGGGCCAGTATTTTGGTGCTGTCATCACTCTCCTCTGTCTCTTCACTGTTCCCCCTCAAGTCTACTTCACAGTTTGGCTGGGTAGCACCTCATCCTTGTGGGCTGGTGTGGGAGCTGTCCACATGTGTGAGGAAGGGACAAAACAGTACTCTGCCATTTAGGAGGCACAGACTTTTAGTCAGGGCATATGTAACTTGTACAAGAGACCATTCACACGGACCCAGAAAACTGAGAGTGGGTCACAGCAGCTGACCACCTCCTGCTGTGTGGCTGTTGGGCAGCTGTGGGCTGGGTCAGGACTGATGTTCTTCTCTTGCCTTGCAGTGCTACTGATCCTCCTCCGCGGATCCGCATCATTAATGGCTACATCACGGTCGAGCCCCAGCCCCGGGGCCATGGGCGCTCCAGCCACACTCACGCAGACACCAGCAGTGCTCACCAGATTTCCCATTCTCTCTTCCTTCCACTACTGAGTTTGACTTTGCATAAGATAATGCTTCACTGAAACACAGGAGGACCCAAGCTGCAAGACTCTTGCCTTAAAAATCAAAAAAGAAACTTACGCAAAAAAGAAACTTATGCAAAAAAGAAATAGAAGACTGTGAGTGGGACACCCATTCTTTGGGGTGTTCTTAAACTGCCTCCTTTTCCTGAGTCCGGATCATTAACTCTATTAACTGGTTTGACCTTCCCAATAGAGGAGAAGATATTTTAATGAAAGTGTTATTTATCCTTCTCTTGCAGAAGAATGATTTCATGTTATCCCATAATACTTTGGGGAGATTATAATGCCGCTATAACATAGCTGTTGTTTAGCTGTTCGAGCCAAATTAAAGTACATATTTTCCACCTTGAATGCTTTGTAAAAAGATTTACATACCACTGACTTGTCTATTAGAGCAGAATATTTTGATCACATGAGCACAGCTGGGAAAGAGAGTCGGTACTTTATGTCTCTACTGGTAATACTTTCAATTGTTGCTTGCTAGGACTCCAGATTGCATATAGAGGTTCATGGCAACACCTGCAGTAGAATAAACCAGTGAACACTTGTGAACAGAATGTGTCTGCAGTCTGTTTGATGCTATTTAAGATGGGTACCCCTGAACCTCTAGTGGCCAAGAAAGGCTCATAAGTGCAAACTAATATACATTTAAGAAAAAAACCAATTCTGTGGGAACTTCACAAATCATAATGTTGGAGTCGCTCAAAAAGTTCTCAAGAGGTGATTTTCACAATTAAGACTAAATTCTAGAAAATTCTTTCAAGTTTTCTACTAAGTTCATAGCTAAGACTTTCCAAATTGTTTTAAGTCCTTTGCTGTCTCTGTGTTGTTGATTAGTGAATGTAAAGAAGCTTGGAAGTGGTGATGAATTTTCTGTATTTGTACAGGACATTCTCTTGTGATCACACTAAATTTATGAGCAATATTTCACCCCCATCTCTTAGCAGGGTTTCATTGCCTGGGAAGATGTCTTAAGTTTCACCCATGGGTGAACTTAGAGCCACTGTGTGGAGCTTAGTGACTTGGAAAGATAGTAGTCATCTATCCCAGTGAGACAACAAACCTTCAGGTTTCCTTTCTCTATGCCTTTACACAAACTTCACTGCTTTTTCCATTGACTGTAAAAAGTAGTTCTTTTTCATAGCTTTCTGTAGAACGTCAGAGGAGGAACAACAAAGGTTCCAGCTTTCCTAACAGGATTTTCATCTCTTGATCTCAAATTTCAGTTCATTTCCAGAAAGGCTGAACCTGAAAATAGCCTCTCTTTGCTGAGGAAAACAGAGAAAGGAGAGGCTAAGTGCCACAGTTAGCAGCAGCGTTGTGAGGAATTAAATATATCTGGGCTAGAGTAGAAGACAGCACCATCTCATTGTGTATTCTTTCTTACACATAGTACTGCAAGACTTGGAGTACCTGAATGCATTATGTCTTCCTTAGCTTTCACAGCAGCCAGGCTGATGATGTATTCTCATCATCAGAAGAGCTGGCAAGTAATGTCTCAACAGTTCATCACCTAGTCAGCAGGAATGGAAACTGATAATCCATGAAGTGTTTAGGTGTGAAGGAATACACAATAAATTGCCCAGGAATTATGATCTCAATGATGAAGTACAGTACAGAGATTGGTTTACAGCCTGAAAATTGACCAAAAAACCCTTTCCAAAATTTCAGTAGCAGCTGCTAAAAGAAGTTGAATATTCTTCAAATGTCCAGTACTTTACTGAATTTATCTGCTTTGACTAGTCTGCTTTCTCTACTAATGTGTTCAAGCTTTACATGGAATTTCTTGCACCTTAATTTCATTAAAACCCAAATTTGTTTTAAAACTTCTTCATGTTTGCAATTTAGCAACTGCATTTCTTAATGCATCACTTCTAATTTTTTTTTAAATGCAGAGTAAGTGTGCTGTACAGCTGGAGGTGTTTATGTCTGTTCTGTATGTGCTAAAACATAACATATTAGAGGTCTCTGTAGCACCTCTGCCTTACTGCACACAATCAGCTTGTACTGGCATGGCCCACCGCTCTATCTATCCACCACTCCCACTGGATCCTGAATCTTTTCTGTGCTTCACAAGTCTCCTACTCACCATTTTGTACAGTTAACAGGTCCAGAGCTCACACGCCCATCTCACGGGTCCCATACAATCACAGGTCCCCTCAGGTACCAGCACTGCTCCTCCGCCTACTTGGTACTTCTGCTCAGACCCAGCAGCTCCTGCTTGCTGATGGGTACAACTTGAGGTTTGCCAGTGAAGTGCACTCCAGACCTGCACACAATGGGTTGGCAGAAGATACAGACCCTCTCCTGCCCCATGGTTTGCCAGTGAAGTGCACTCCAGACCTGCACACAATGGGTTGGCAGAAGATACAGAAGAAGATACAGAAGATACAAATGGTGCCATGCATGTGTGCCTGTGACTTGAGGTCTCAGTCCAGCTGCTGGAGCTAAGCCTCTCACCTTCTTTGTTCTCCCTCACAGTTTCTGTTTTTCAGGATGCCCATTGTTGTCATGGTGGCTGGTGGCAAAGACTACCGCCCACTGTATTTAAGGAAAGATTTAATAAAGAGGATAGGACCAAGGATAGGACTTGATCAGTCACAGGGTATGTTCAGACAAGTGTAGAGAGCAGCAAACCAGGCTATTTTATATCGCTTCCTGTCTACTCCCTCTCCTTGTTTCTTCCCAATCTCCTTTCACTAAACATTCTTGTGTAAATTGTTCTTAGTCACTACCCCTCTCCCCTTGAACATCTCAAATCCTCACAATCCTCTTTTCCCCCCTTTTCTTATCAGTTATGAGGGTGGCCATCTCCAAAGCCGGGCCTGGGAGTCCCTTTCAATCATCCATCAATTAGTGACTAGAAACTTACAATCCTTGGCATCATCACTCTTACCTGTTTTCTATCACGTTTGTCTTTTTGTGTTCTTCCTTATCACTTCCCCTCTCATTTATTTTCCCTTTTGCACTGAATAGGTCCTTGATTAAGCTTAATTGGACAGATGCTCTTACCTTCACGTACCTACAGGACAAGACATTTTCCCAGTACAGTGACAAAAAGACAAGTGATTTTTATTGTTTGCAATGTGGATTTGAGTCAGGAATAGTACAGGCCAGGCCAAAAAGAGTACCAAACTCATCTTAAAGCTTCCTTTGCTGAAACCAGCTCTATATTCTAAACCCAAGAAACATAACTGTATTCCTGTCTGTGAAAGTCCAGCATGGAAAGAAAAATAGTAGGTGATGCAGTTAAAAGGTGATGCATGACACCTGGATCTAATAGCTTGTCTGACCTCGTGATGTAGCAGTGGTGCCACCAGCACCTTGCACTGAGCCCAGTGGAAGCAAATGACAGCATCTTTTTTTTAGCTTACTTGTGGCTTGTGAATGATGTGTAGCTTGCAGGAAGCATGGCTGCTGGATGACTGCCAGAGCAGATACAGGGATGCCCTGTGTATTAGAAACTTGTTTGTCTAAAACGCATCACTTCTGAATTGAAACTGTACCTTTAACCTACTTTCTCAAGGTCCAAACTGTTTATTAGTAAGTTTAAAATGGACACCAACACATTAGACCACAGTCATTGAGGCATTGAGAAAAGGGAAGCAAATACATAATGCATGCCTTTTGTGATAATACCTGTCTGATCTCTGAGATGCCTCTTCTTGGCCTGACCAAGAGTTTTCAAGGAAACTCTTGCATAGTCATTGATTGTCCATAATCCAGGTGTTGAGCTGTTCACGGAGGTGCCCAAATGTGCAGTATGCCTCAGCTAACACTAGATGTTGCCCATGTACTTCAGAAGCTGATAGTCATCACGCAAAAGGAAACAGGCTTGAGGCTTTCGGAAAACTACCCTAGGTACATAGCTATGGGCTCCCTACTTCAGAATTATTTCAGTCAGCAGTACAACTAGATTTCTGCTTCACTTTAAATGGTGGTTAAGCTTTCTTATTCTTCTCACCATTGTTCATATCTGGCCAGTCCTGTCTGAATGGTGATCTGAAAGGAAACTCTTACCTGCCTTCTTAAAATTTTCTTTGGGATTTTTTGGAGTTTTTTTTGTTACCTCTGTATGAAGCAGTGCTACCCAGGGTGGAAATATGCACAGTATAAGTGGATGTGGCAAAGTTGTTACTAAGCCTTCAGTACATGCTCACTGTTTTCTGTCTGTGTCCTCTGTGTCTTGTTCTGTTTGTCATCTTCTTCTCTCTTGAACAAAAAAAAACTTATGTGGTTAAAACACTGGAGTGGAAAATTCGAGTACTTTGATCAGATTCCTGCTTATCCAGGCATAATTTACCTGTTTTAGATTAGTTTTGCTCTCTTTGGGCCTTGCTGTCTCTTTTCTTAAGAAGGGCCGTAGTGGTGCTTCCTCCCCACATAGGGGTGTTACATTCTTAAATATATACCTAAGTGCTTGAACCAGACTGATAAAATTATGTGGGAGAAAAGTACACTTAGAGATAAAACCATTACCTATATTAAAGATGAGAATTCTATCCCACAATATTCAGCTCTCTAGGGTGTCATGTATTTGAAGGAATTAATGGCCAGTGTACATACAGTCCTGGCAGCCAATTCCTCTGAACTCTGGCCAGACCACTGCTCTTGTTCTTTTGAGGCGTACCTTGAAGCCTTTGCCATATGCAAATCCTTCAAAGTGCTTTAATCATGACTCTTTCACAGAAAATGAAACCACAGGAGCCCTGAATTCCATCCAATGACCATAATTAAACAGCAGGCTGGCTGTAGATCTATCACCCTGCTGCAGGAGAGACTCTGCACTACTTCTGCCTCTTTACCTGTGAGAGAAAGCCACTTCCGCTCCCAGTCCTTCTGCCTTTCTTGAAGAAATTATCTTCCTTCCTGGTGTGCTAACAAAAAGTATCATCTGTGATTTTTTGGTTTTACTGCTCTTCTTCTTGGGATTCATATCACTTTTGGTTTTTATATCAGTTATTCTCCCAGTGGAATCGAGGTGCTTCATCTTAATTCTTAATGTTATACAGCATTTCAAACACAGACTGTCTGGATGATAAATCCATGTACTCTATCAGACATGCTCAAGGCCTGAATGACTGGCTACTAACAAGCAAAACATAGCTACCTAGTGCATGTCCTCCTGCTTACTATTTTGATTCATCTTTCACACAGAAAGAGGTCCTTAGCAAGACAAACTCAATGACCCATTTGTCAAGGATCTCTGACTATACAGAAATCTCACCAGGTAATTTTCTTTCTCTGGACTGGTCTGTGAGTGACTTCTCTGTAGTCAGACTGAATTAGAAAAATCTACAACACAGACTTCATCTGTTTGAAGAGAGAAAATAGAAGATTTGACATTTAATTGCCACAAAGTTAGACAGCAGGAGTGTTTGAACTATTGTGGGTTTGTCCTGGCAGGCAGCTGAACCAGACAGCCACTTGCTCAGTCCCCCACAGTGGCGTGGGGAGAGAGATGGAAGGGTAAAAATGACAAAACTTGTGGGTTGAAACAAGTCAGTTTGATAGGTAAAGCAAAAACTTTGTGTGCAAACGAAGCTTCAGCAGGCAGGTGTTCAATTGTCTCTGGGAAAGCAGGGTTTCATCACTTATAATGATTGCTTGGGAAGACAAATACCATAACTCCAAATGCCCATACTCCTTCCCCCTTTTTTGCCCCTCAGCTTTATAGGCTGAGCATGATGCCATACAATATGGAATATTGTTGGGGTCGGCTGTCCAGCTGTGTCCCTTCCCAGCCTTTTGTGCACTCCCCTCCTGCTCAGTGGCCAAGCAGGATGAGAAACAGAAGAGGACTTGCATTGTTCAAGCACTGTTCAGCAGCATCTAAAAAAAATGGATGTCATCACTGTATCCTCGGCACCAGTGCACAGAGCCATACAAGCTACTATGTAGAAAATTAACATTATTGAGCAAAACCCAGTACAGATATGGAGGAAGAGATTATACCTGCATTTGAAGTCTTATATTTGAAGTTGCCAAAACTTTGTTCTTTTTCTTTAACAGATAATATATGTTTCATTTATAAGTAATGATGTCTAAGAAGCTCTCTCTCTCACTGATATCAAATCCTCTGTTAGAGCAAACAGCACATTTGACAGATATTCAAATGAGGGGCTATTAAGGGCTGTCAATAATACCAGCAGTCCAGGAGAAAGTGCCTTGAGATTTGTACATAACACAGAACTACAAGACAGAACAACAGCAAGTTGTAAGTAACCCTTTGAATGTTGAAAGATATCATTTTTAAAGATCTGCATTTGAATCTGCTTATTTATAGACTTAAAAATTTAGGGAAAATGTTGTCTAAATGGTTCTTTCAAAACTGTGATACTGACTCTTAAGGAATATTCTCTATCATGGTCTGAGTGAGGTTGACCTGGTGCCACCTACTGGGAATTTATCTGTACTTACTAACATAGGTTAGATGATTAAAGGGGCTGGAGCATCTCTCTAATGAGGAAAGGCTGAGAGAAAGCTGGGTTTGTTCAGCCTTGAGGAGAAATTACTGACAGGGGACCTCACCAATGTCTATAAATTTCTCAAGGGAGCATGTTAGGAGCATAGATGAGACCATCTTCTTAGTGGTGCCCAGCAATAGGACAAGAGGCAACAGGCAGAAACTGATACACAGGAAGTTCCACCAGAACTGAGGAAGAACTTTGTTGCTATGCAGGTGACTGTGCATGGAACAGATTGCCCAGAGAAGGTGCAGAGTGTCCCTCACTGCAGATATTCAAGAACCGTCTGATCACAATCCTTTGCCAAGTGCTCTGGGACGACTGTGCTTGAGCAAGGAGGTCAGACCAGCTGATCCGCGGTGGTCCCTTCTGATCTGAACCATTCTGTGATTCTGTTTATAGTTACAGTGTTCAGAACTGGAAATCTCAGTTCCTGAAACAGTACTCTCTGGAGTACGGGCCTGTTCAATAACTGAGCATGTCATTTTTCTTATGAAAATTATTATGACTGATTGAATGTATCTCAAGTCTGTAATATTATAGACCCCTTCAGGGTCTGTTTCTTTCTACTGACAAGGTTAGTTTTTTGGTCTGTATTCACGGGTTGAGCAGCGGGTAGAGCAGCCTGCTCAGAAATGTGTAGCACCTGCCTGTGTATACAGTACTGAAGTAAAAACATCATCAAAATTCTATGTAAGAAGTAGAAAGCACACAGAACAGGCTGTTCTGCTCTTGGCAGTTCTGTGTGCTGCAGGAACCTGAAAAACTTTGGCAACTAGTCCCAAAATTGCTGTTATGGTGAGGGCAATGAATACAGAGGCATAGGGCAGGCCTGAGTTTGTAAACTCTCTCAGCTGTCAACAGTTCTTGGTTTTGGCACATTTCTAAGCTAGATGTGTTTTTGTGTACTTAGTAACATCTAAGTACTAAGTACTAAGATTTATCTTCCATAAACTTGTTCCATCTCCCTTTAGACCCTTGTAATAGTGTTTGCAGTATGTTTTGTCAAATGTCTCTACGGATGTGCTTGTTTCCTATATGAAGAAATACATCCCTATTTATTTTTAACCAGACTCTCAGTAACTTTATATGTCCTTGAAAACAGCTGAACTGTTTTCAAATGAAAATGTCCACAAGTAGTATCACCTTGGGCAAAGACCTAATATAGGGTATGCTCTAACAAATATACTGTGTATTAGCTTTGGAAACATTTGAACACAAGCTCCTTCAGCCTATTCTAAAAAATACATATTTCTTAAAATGTAGCTTTGTCTTGGTAAATATTGTATTTGTTGGCTGGCAGCCCTTGTAGCTAGCACTTCTTGACATTCAAAATATGTAACACAAACTCAGTGACATGTGTCTTTGTCATATTGGAAAAGGTTACATGGCAGCCTGGAGGAACCTGGAGGTTCGCAGCTCAGACAGCTGGAGAAGGTAATTGGATGTCACTCTCCAAAGCTCTGGCATTTTCTGTTAGTTATGTTAGATTTTATGTTAGCTCCTTTGTTGTATGACTGCTTTCACATCACAGTCTGTCTGTTGGAATCCAGAGACCTTGGAAAATGTTGTTGGAATAGATCTGCCTATACCTTGTGGAGAATCCGCACAGGGCAGTGGATGCCCAGGGAGTCTGTGTCCCCTTGGGAAGCCCATGCTGAAGCAGGCTTCTGGCAGGACCTGTGGCCCAATGGAGCGAAGACCCCATGCTGGAGCAGATTTGTTGGTGGTCTTGTGATCCCATGAGGGATTCACCCCTGACCAGTCTTTTCCTTAATGACTACACCACAGGGAACAAACCAGCGCTGGAAGAGTTTGTAAAGAACTACAGCCTTTGGGAAGGACCCACGCTGGAGAAGTTCACAGAAGACTGTCTTCCATGGGGAACACTCCATGCTGAAGTAGGTGAAGAGTGTGAGGAGTTCTTCCCCTGAGGAGGAAGGAGCAGCAGAAACAACATATGATGAACAGACCACAACTCCCATTCCTTCTTCCCTTGCACCACTGGGGAGGTGTGGAGGAGCTGGAGAATTTGTGAGTAAAGTTGAGCCTGGAAAAAAGGGGAAGGTGAAGTAAATGTGTTTTAAGGTTTAGGTTTTATTTCTTATTACCCTACTCTGATTTAATTGGTAATATATTAAGCTTATTTTCCCAGGTCAAGTCTGTTCCTTCCATGATGGTAATTGCAGAGAGATCTCTCCCTGAACTTATCTCAACCCATGAGCTTTTGGTTATATTTTTTCCCTTGTCCCATAGAGGAGTGGAAGTGATAGAGCAGCTTTGGTGGGCATCTGGCATCCCGCTAGAGTCAACCTACCACAAGCTGGCACAGGTTTCAGAAAGGTAGGTCAACAGCAACTCTTCAAATGTTTGACCTTCTTTTTCAGGAAAATCATAACTACCAGTTTTCTGTGTTGCATTAAAGAGTATGACATAAATGCTTTCAAAATAGACTTTTTCTCTATTTGTATTTACTCCACTGAAATTCACAAACTTTTCCTCCCTTAGTTGGTCTTCCAAGAAGAGCTAGATAATAATAAACCTGAGATTTTGGTTAATTCTACCAATGACCAACATTGCCGAAAAACACCACTCATCATTCAGGTAGACCACACCTATGGAAATTAATTATATACAAGCTGTTCTAGGGAAGGACTAGTAAAATTATGTGTGTGAAAAAAAGTAAAAAAGGTAAAAAAGTACTCAGAAGTTCAAGGTTATTTGTTCCTGTATAGCTCTGCATAATATTTAATTCCTAATAAGGAAGGTATTACAGAGCTATCCTCTGAGTAGTAATAGCCTGTTTGGTTTTCTCCTATTTTTTCTAGTGGTTTTAGACTTCCTAGGGCTGTATTTAAATGTGTAGGTTTTACTTTTCTGTACTTTGAAGCAATCAAATAAATGGAAATTAAAAGCCACTTTGTTTTACTATTCTTTGGAAATTTCACTAATATAATCTGAAATGCATATGTTTTATTTTTTAGTCATGAACTAAACAAATGTTTCTTGCTCCCTGCATCTGTTGAAACTTAGATAATTCCAAGAAAGCTGTATTATACATTCAGTAAGAAAATGGCTTTATAATGTATGTCTTCATTTCAACAGGTGTACTGGATGCATTAATTCCTCGTAATCTTCTTAAATTACACAGAGATATTTGTAAATTAAACAGGCCTAATAAATATTGACAGACATGTCAGAGGGATTGTTACTGGGGTGTTGGCCTGAGAGGTACAGAGTTTCTTCATGTACAAACCTGCCCAAGATAACAGTGTATTTAATTTCTGTAGATGCCAACTCTGCCAACAATTTTGAATGTTTAATGAAAAAATAGGGACATTACTAGTGGGACTTGAGTCTGAATAACCATGCCATGGGAATGGGTTTATCCCAGTGTACATTTGTTTATGATTACCTGCGTGCATGTCCAAGCTTGGTTATAAGCTCAAAAATTTTATGATTTAATGATATCTTTTGTTATTCAAAATTAATTAATGCACTATTGGATTTTTATTGGATACAGCTGTAGAAAGCTTGTATTTATAGTTTTTAACTACGCGTATCTATTTAGGTTGATAGTTCGTACCCAGGATTGTGACATTGACTTGCTGCATGGACAAAATGGGATTGTTGCAGGGTAGTCAATGATTGTGAGCTTGCAACTGCTAACTTTTGTAAATATCTGTAAATAGGTAATGTAAAACATTCTAATCTTGCATAGAGGTATGTCTTTATCCAGACTTCAATACTTGCATCACTGTCGTCACTTAGGTGAACAATTTGAAATACCTTCAGCTTTTGACTTCATTCAGACTGAACTTGTCAAACTGCAGCTGTAAAAAATAGTCTCACATAAGAAACATCACACTTGTACATATGAGCATTTACACTCAGGCTTAGGATGTTTTTGGGTGTAGAACTCTTAGATCTATCTTTACTCTGTGCCTGTGTGAATACCTGTGCATTCTGTTCCCATGGCTTGCCATGCTCAACACTTTAGTTCCCTTTTCACTGAAATAATTCTCATTGGTGATCAGATCAATGCAATTGCTAACCTCTTCAACCACACAAAAAATAGAAATAAGGATTGTATTCAACTTTTTTGGCATCACTTAATTGACAGATTGGGACCTACTTGAGTGTAATTAATTTTTGTTTGTATGTTTAATATTTTTGCAGAAAATGGCAGTACTGGGTAGACTGCAAATACACACTGTTATTCACACACTTGTGATACCTGTTCATAGGTATCACAAGTTTGCCACTCTATCATAAAGTTAGTCAATTCTTTAAAAGAATTTTGTAACAATGGAAATAGTAGCATTCGCTCAGTGCAGTAACTTTGTTCTGCATATAATCCATCTGATATATTACCTGTGATGGTAAAGTATCTATCCATAAAACTTTCCTCCCTGCTACTCCATGTATGGTAGTTATTCTCAGGAGCAATCTCTATGGCTAGACCTCAAGTTTTTATTATCAGCCTTTAATTGCATGACAATATGTTACCTTTTACCACAGGATATGCATCCTGGCTGTGAATGACCGCTGGATTCTTGAAAGTCTGTAAAAACCAATGTTTTGTTTTGGCCATCGTGGTTACTTCTGTTTTTCCTGGAAAGGAATTAGCTCCTACTGTAAAACAATTAAAACACCTAACACTAAAGTTCCTAAAAAAGCCATGAATGTGCCTCTTCTCATATGAAGTGGTGTTGATTCAATGGTTTGGCTCAATCTGGGACACAGTACTGCTTTGATTAATTTATTCATATTGCAATTGAAATTATTTCTCTGGTTTTGCAGTAGGTGATTACTTTCAGGGAAGCTAAAGTTACAAATATGGATTCTCTTGTACTTATGTACATGATAAATTTATATCATATTTTGAATCATATTATCATAGAATATCCTGAGGTGGAAGGAATCACAAGGATTATTGAGTTTAGATCATACCCTATGCAGGACACCCCAAGAGTCACACTATGTGTCCCAGAGCATTGCCCAAATGCTTCTTGAACTAGACAGGCTGGGTGCCACAGGCTGGCCACTTCCTTGGGGAGCTTGTCCCAGTGCCCAGCCACTGTCTGGTCTTAATCTCCACGCTAAAGCTCCCCTGATACAATTTCAGGCCATTCCCTGGGATTCTGTCACTGGTCAGCAGAGACAAGAGATCAGTGCCTGCCCGTCCTCTTCTGCTCACAAGTTGTACCTGCAGTGAGATCTCCCCTCAGTCTCCTCCAGGCTGAGCAGGCCAAGAGACCTCAGCTTTCCCTCAAGGCCCTTCAGCATTTCTGTAGCCCCTCTTTGGGCACTCTTCAACAGCTTTATATCTATTTTCACATTGTGTAACCCAAAACTGCCCCCAGCACTGGAGGTGAGGCCGCCCCAGAGCAGAGTGGAGCAGGACAATCCCCTCCCTTGCCTGGCTGTGCCTGATGGCCCCCGGACACAGCTGGCCGTCCTGGCAGCCAGGGCACTCACTGCTGGCTCATGTCCAGCTTGCCCTCAACCCCCCCTCAGATCTCTTTCTGCAGTACTGTCTACAGTATCTCGTTCCCCAGGCTAGCTGCACATCTAGGACTGCTCCATTTTAGGTACAGAATCTGGCTCTTTCTCCAGTTAAACTTCATATTGTTGGTGATTGCAACACCAAGTCCTGTAAATTTGTCCAGGCCTCCCTTTGGGCTCTCTCAACAGTCAACAGCTCCTCCCAATTTAGTGGCATTAGCAGACTTTGTATAACTTCAAGAGTTTTTCAAATGGTACTTTGCAGAAAAATACTGTACAAAATACTTTTAAACCATTTTCTGTACAAAACACATTTTAACCAGCATTTATTCCTCACTCAAAAATACATACCATTATCTGCCTGCTTTTGCTTTCTGGTTTTCATGTCCAGTGGGTGGAAATTGAACTGATTACTACTGATATGATTTTGTTGTATTTGTAAGGCAACTGTTCAAAGAAAACTCTGATGCCAAAATGAAGAAACCTTCCACTGAAGTGAAACTCTGGGAGGTCAAAGGAATAATTTTAAATGCAGAAATACAAAGAAGAGTACTGCTTTTTTAATGAAATACCATGTCTCACGTACCTGTAGTCTTTGGAGGTCTTCTGTTATTGTTTAAACCTCGCAACCTTACACTTTATTTGCTGTATGTTGTATATTCATTTTCACTTACACAGCTGTCAGTTTATAAAGGCATAGTGTATGTCAACTTTTGTAAATTCCTGTTTCACAAATTATTAATTAAAACGTAGAGCACTAGCATATCAGAGTACCGCTGTGCTCATTATGGGATTTTTCTTTTTGGGAATATTCACCTGCTGCACCATCACTTGATTCAGCCAAATGGTTCTGTGATTCTCTAGTGGTGAGCCTTCTTCAAACCCTGTGATCCAGCACACAGAGTTGGAAGGTTTCTTCCTAGTGTTAATTACAGAGTTGTTCATCTGTTAAATGATAAATGTATATATCTGTGTTTGGTGAAAACCTGCAGTTGGATGAAGAGGTATAGCAAAGTGTACATAGTTATATATACTGTGGAGTCTTTCAAAATTATCAGACATTAAGTAGTAATTAAACATTAAACATACTTAAAACATTAAGTAGTAATCTTATAAGCTGAAGAGAATATAGCTGTCTGTACTTCTGGATGGTAAAAATAGGGAGAACAGAATAAGAAAACTGTGACAGCATTGTAATCAGGAGTATGCATCTGTTTACAACTCTTAGAAAAATATTCTTTCATAGCATAGGAAATTCCACATTGGCATATGCAAAGCAGTGCTCTCATGGACAATGTTTATCTCTGTTTGCGAATTTTACTTTATTTTGACTGGTTTTACATATATCACTTACTTACACTTGTCTGACTGTTTAAAACTTCGACACTTTGGGTGTCATGTGCCCAAAGATGACTTTAGGATACATCAAAAGTAAAAAAAAATGTTGAAGTAGAAAAAACAACCAAACTCAATTTAAATTTAAGAACAAAATATACTTGGACCAAGTTATCCTATACACCTCTCTCAGCTTCATTTATGGAAACATAAATGAAGCTGAGAAAGGTGTATAGGATTTGAAAAAACCTCTGAGGTATATAGGGATTTGAAAAGACCTCTAAGATCATCAAATCCATATATTAACCCAGCACTGCCATGTTCACTACTCATCCATGTCCTTAGGCACCCTGTCTAAAATAATACCTCCAGGGATCATGATTTCACCACTTCTGTTTGTATACCTGAAAACCTTTCAGTGAAGAAGTTTTTCCTTATATGAAATCCAAACTTCACCTGGCACAACTTGAGGCCATTTCCTCTTATCCTATTTCTTTCTGCCTGGAAAAAAAGGCCAAACCTTCCCTAGCTACAATCTCCTTTTGAGTAGCTGTAAAGAACACTGAGGGCTCCCCTGAGCCTCCTTTTCTCCAGGCTAAACAATCCCATCTCCTTCAGGTGTTCCTCATAACACTTGTGTTCCAGGCCCTTCACCAGCTCTGCTGCCCTTTTCTGGGCACACTTCAGCACCTCAATGTCCTTCCTGTCATGAGGTGTCCAGAGGTGCACATGGAACTTGAGGGGTGGCCTCACCAGTGCTGAGTACAGGGGGAGAATTGCTGCCTTGGTCGTGCTGGCCAGGAGGTAGGCCAGGATTGGATTCACCTGCCACCCCAAGAAGCAATCTGATTACATTCTTCCCCCATCTTTTAGGTCCTCTCCTTCTGCAGGGAGCTGAGAGGGTGAGAGGGCTGCATCCCTTCCTACGATGCAGCCAGCTGCGGCGCTTATCTGAGGGGGGGCTGAGCATGGCTCCACCAGTCAATCTCCTCTTCAGAAGAGCATCTGAGTCCCTGATGCCCCTTAGCCATTCTGCCTCCTCTCTTAGCTCTGACATGAGGCTGAGCAGCTTGTCCAGTGGCTGAGCTAGGGGCACCTCACACAACTGTTGTCCCTAGTGCCATCTCATAGTGGTGACAGGCTCTGGCCCTCCCCACAGCCTGACACCCAGATGGATGCATGAGTCTGAGGGAGCTCTGGCTAGGTTCCCCACATCCTTTCTGGTGCATGCAGAGGGATCCATGCAGGGATCTGGCTGCTGCCATGCCTAGTTGTGCCTGCATGGGATGGGAGCTACCTCTCATCAGAGTCCCAGCAGTCTTTACTTAAGCACTTCTCTCTACACTGAGATTGAATTTTTGCCAGTTTAGGAAAACTCCCTATGGTGCTTGATGAAATCCACTGCTCCAGAGTTTGACCACCAGCGCAGTTCACCTCAAAGTTTGCAGATTTCTGCCATACCTAGTTTTGGTAGAAAAAAGTTTCTGGGATAATATGGTAATTCATTGTTCCGAAGCAGCAGACATTGCAGGTCTGATGTGTGATATCCTGGATACATTGGCTTGTGCTGCTGTGTGTCCCTGGAAGTGGACGGGAGCAGTGTAGCAGCCTGTTGCAAGGTGAACTGGAAAAGTGAATGAAGGGCTTGTATCTGTTTCACATCTTACTTTGAATTATATCACGGAACTGTGTGCAGTATTCCATAATTAAGCATAAAATGGAGGCATCCAGCTGTACTCATGGATATACTGTGCCTGTAGCTGGAAATGTGCCATAGTTGTTATTAAAAGTTTCTTTTTCTTTCTGATGTCTGTAGCTACAACTAATACAAGATAAACAGGCTATGTGCCAATTTATCTAAATTTCTCTGCTCAGACAGTATCAAGTACCTAAGAGATTATTGAATCCAAATTGAAAAACACAAAGAATTACATTTGAGGTAATTATTTCCTAATTATTTCTCTATTTGAATATCAAGATTTTGAAATACTTTCTGCTGCAGATTTTGATATCCTAGAGTTAGTTCCTCTGGAAAGTCACCAAGGTAGTGAGGGGGTTGTTAACACCTGACATACTAACAATGTCTTAGAGAACTTTAACAATGTCTGAGAGAACAGGGTTTGTTGATCTGCCTAGAGAAGACTCTAAAGAGTCTTCTAAGTTGTTTGGGGTTGGGGTTCTTTTACTTTGTCCTTTTTTTTTTTACCATGTGGGTGAGAAAATACTGAAATAGTTTGCTCACAAAGATTTTTAAATATCCATCCTTGGAAATACCTAACACTTTACTGGACAAGCAGAGACAAGTGCTCTACTGGAAAAGAGACCTAACTTGATTAGTGCCACTTTGAGCAGGAGGTTCATATACAGGATCCTGGAGGTTTCTTTTGGCCTAAAATATGCCATGATTCTATTGTTCATGATTCTAATTATATATTAAGGGCCATGGTGACTTTGCTTTTAACAAATGTGGTCCTTAAATTTTCACAGCTGAGCACAAAACTGAGATATCTCATGGTTCAATTTTTTTATTTTTTTTTTTACCTTGTAGCCTGTTATACGGCAAAGTTTTAAAAGTTGTTGCCAGGATCTTTTCTAATGTGATGTTCAATCACATCCATATAGTCTGGCATTACAATTTATTTTAGGTTATACTTGTAGTATATTACCACTCAGGCAACTTACTAGCAGTGACAGAAAGAAAACCTATCCACAATTAATTCCACATTTAATCCACATCTAGGTTTAGCCCTGGCAGTTCAACCGAACAATTCCAGGCTCTTCTGCTGAGCTGTAAACTGGTTTTTATTATCAATATTTTTGTCTGCAATGCAACCATCCTTCTTCTCACAAAGTATATTGACTCCATAACCCAAACAGCAATTACCTACCTATAAAAACATGTTGATATAAAATAAACAAAAGATGACATTTTGAGGAACCCAAGAACACAGCTGAAAAGAAATGGCAGTGTACAACAACTGCCTTTATGGAACTAATAAAAATTATTCATTGGGGAGCTTCTCAAAATTTGGCAATTTCTCTTGCCTTATGTAATTTTTCTCTTTTATCAACCCTGATGGCAAAATATTAAATTGTAGCAGTGAAGAAACACTACATGTTTATTTGAATGTTTTTTGGTTTTCCTTCAAAATTTTACAACGTTGGACTTTCCTGAAAATTGAATGTGTTTTTGAAGTGTGATTTGTTTGTCATTGGTAGATCATAGAAGACAGTTAAGATGTCTGGGATAGTAAAATCTCTTGCCTCGATTCATTTAGACCTTGAACGAGACAATATAACAAACACTGGGGAAGTTTGGTCATCTTGAGACTATGATTTACAGTGATAGTTAAAAAGTACTTGTCTGATTTAAGCACTTACCTGCTCTTTGATATTCAATACATGAAAAAAATGACAAGAAAATTTTTTTTCCTTCCTATCTGTCCTTAATTTACTCTGTCTTTAATACCCACCCTGTTTTCATGCTTAGTGGATGGGGTGGGGATTTTTGGTGGGCTTTATTTGGTTGGTTGGGGCCTTTTTGTTTGGTTGGTTTTGGTTTTGTTTTGGGGGATTGTTTATTTGTTTGTTTGTAGTTTTTTATTGAGGGGGGTTGATCGGTTGTTTTTTTACTGACTCATCAGGTTTTTCTCTTAAGTTTCACAGCATAAGGATGCAAATAAAACCATTAGCTAGATGTCTGCAGCATGACTGGGTCTGTAGGATGGTGTTCCTTTGATCTAACACTATATTCTATTGCATAGTGAAAACCTCAGAGGTTACACAAAATTAAAGAACAAAACAACAATAAAGCTTGTGTTCCTTGTTTCAAGTGAACAGTTTTGATATAAAAAATGTGAGAATTTGCCAGGTAAAGAGAAATGAGTCAGTGGAAATCTCATAAGGGTTTAATAAGACCAAATTCAGGGTGCTGTATCAGTGTTAGGGCAACAGCACAGGCTGGGGATGAACAGGTGGAGAGCAGCCCTGAGAGAAGGACTAGGGGTGCTGTGGCTGAGAGGCTGGACATGACCCAGCCATGGGCACTCCCAGCCCAGAAAGCCAAACGTGTCCTGGGCTGCATCTAAAGCAGCGTGGGCAGCAGGGGAGGGAAGGGATTCTGCCTCTCTGCTCTGATGAAGGATGGAGCATGTCTTCTGTGAGGAAAGGCTAAGAAAATTGGGATTTTTGAGCCTTGAGAAGAGAATGCATCAGGGTGACCTAGTTGCAGCACCCAGATCCCTCTGGATGGCATCCTGTCCTCTGGGAGTGTCATCTGCATCACTCAGCTTAGTGCCATCTGCAAATTCATTGAGGGTGCACTCAATCCCTTCATCTGTGTCACTAACAAAGACATTAAGTAACACTGGTCTCAATATGGACCCATGGGGGACACTACTTATTACTGATGTCCATCGAGAGTCTAAGCCATTAACCAACTACCCTCTGGATGCCAATTGTCCAATTGTTTTCTCAGTCCACTCATCAAATCCATCTCTCTGCAATTTAGAGAGAGAAATGTTGTGGGTGACTGTGTCAAAAGCTTTGCAGAAGTTCAGATAAATGACAGCTGATCCACTGGTGGAGTCACTCCGTCAGAGAAGGCCAGTGTAGGCTGATCAGGAAGGACTTGCCCTTGGTGAAGCCTTGCTGTCTGTCACAAATCACATCCCACTCCTCCATGTGCCTTTACATTTAGCAGGAAAATTAATTTTCAGCACTTATTATGAAATTATTGTAAATGACTGTATCAATAAAAGAGTGTTCTGTCCAGCTGTGGTCTCAGACTGTCAAAAAGCAAGTTTCCCCTTGTGAATAGCCTGAACTACATGTAACACTGTAATTACTGCAGCTCATGATGTCCAAATATTAAGAGGACCTCCTAAAAATTCTGAAAATAAAATGATAAGTGGAAGTTTGATCTGTTAGTCACAGAAGTAGATGATCTCTTTTTCAGCAGAGCAAGCTGCTAATGCTTGGAAGCTGTAAATAATAATGTGTTTGTAGCTGCAATGCCAAGGATTTGACAGTGCAACTTCTCCAGCAGCAATGTTGTCTGAAAACATCCCAGCTTGCTCTCAGCTGTTTCTTATTCTAATACATGCTATTTCTTCCTTAGTACCTGTTTGTGGAGCTGCACAGTAAGGTCATTCAGCCTTTTCTAACAAAAGAAGTAAAAAAACCCCATTAAAATATACTTTTTTTTTTTAAGCTTGCTTTCAAAGGCACAGTTTACATCTTAATTGTAATGGCTGAAATTAAGTTATTCCCCCTTGAGTGAGATGTATTGGATAGACAATGAGGTCCCATGGTAGTTCAAGAGTTAGCAGATATACATACCAATACAGATACCAATAACAGGGAGCACTAATTACTCTCCCTGCCTCTTTGCAGGTCCCAGGGGAGTGTAAATTACACACAACAATTTGATCATTCAGCATTAAGGGAAAAAAGGGGAAAGGAATCTGTCACTGACACAGTTAATTTTATACTAAACTCCAGACTGAATTAATTTTTTTAAACAATTAATTTCTCCAAAACAATTATGCTTTAAAGGAATTTAAGTAATTACAACAAATTTAAGCTAGATCATTTTCAATAAAAAGATCAGATCATGTAACTATTTATCAGAAGAGGGTTTCAGAGGCAACCACCTTTTGCAAAGATGTTTCTACTCTTCTTTGATAAGCAAAGGTTTTATTGTGTTTTGTTTGACTTCTGTAGGTGGAAACCTAGGACATTCTAGGAATTCCTTTCTACCTAGTCCCAGAAGATATTTCATTGTGGACGTAGGAAGTACTAATTTGTCATGTAAGTAAGCAAGAATATGTGTATAAGAGGTGAAATAACTGAAATATTCCACCTGCATTGTGAGAGTGATTTGACAGAAAACGAGGCATGAAACACAATTTTATTTGTAATTAGAATAAGTTGATTGGCTATTGTAACCTATATTGAAAGATGAGAGTGTGGAGCTTTTAATGAGCTGAAAAGCTAAAGTGCAGATTGAGATAAGAGTGTGAGCACACCGGAAAAATCAAGCATGGATTTTAAGAATCAGGTTTTGGGTCATAAAAATATTCATAAGTGTGTTGCTATATTTCTAATTTTGAAAATGTGGCCCAGCAGACTTTAGGATGTTTTAGAACTGTGCTACTTTATATAGTTTTTTGCAGTTTTATTCAAGTTTTATATATTATTTTCTATAGTTTTCCAGTTTTTCCAGTTTTATTTTCTTCAGATAATTTACACTCAATTTGGAACAGAAAAAACTGGTAGGCTGCATGAAGATCTCGCTGACATGGCAACAAACAAACTGTGTTAGTCCTGACATTGAAGACAATCTGTGGTAACCTAAAACTGAAGGAGTCAATTGTAATTTACTGGAAATGTCTCCCATCCTGAGTGCTGGGAGCAGGAGCTCAAGCAGCTGTACAGAAAGTCAAGGGTTGGCTTGACTTGGGATTGCAGTCTAACCAGGGATATTGCATAGCTTTGTATCCATGACTTGGATATACAATACAGAGCACATATCCTTCTCAGGAGCTCTGCTTTGTCTAAAACAAAAATCAGTGTAGGAGGCTACCTGTCCATATTAATATTTTTATAAGAAGTGTTTATCTATGGTGATTATTTGTATCAAAAAAATTTGGTTTTTTCAGCTTCTCAGATCTTCTGTATGTTCAGAAGGGTTTCAATGACCATTCTTCTGTTCAAGTATTTCAGAATCTCTTCTCACTTGCAGTCTAAATTCCCTTTTATGGACATTTGAAAGCTCTCATGCCTTTGTGTCTTTGGCTTCTATCAGGACTTTTCATGATGAAGGTGATCCATGAACCACACCCACAAAATATGAAAGATGCTATGAGTCTTTCTGACTCCACGACTTAGGAACATAAAATGGAAACTGCAAAGAATGTGTTTGGGATTTTTGTGGATTTGAAGGAGTGGTCATGGGGGTTTTTTTGGCCCTTTTTAACCGTAACAATGCTTATCAAAATTTTTTAAATCTATCTTCCATAGGTTTTATAATGTAAGTATTTATGCCACTAAAACCAAGTTTTGTGGTTACTTTGTCTGTTTTCATTGCTGCAAATGATAATCAATAGTATGTACTATCTTACCTGTAGATTGTAGTACAGATGTTCTTGAAAGATATAAATATTCTTCATTTTGTGGAATCCTGTAATATATTTGAAAAGGAAGGATTAGCTAGGCGACTATCAGACCTAAAGTAAGAGAAGTAGAAATACCAGATTGGATTATAGCAGACAGCATTTTGCATGGAAATCAAGATACTTATTTTAAAAGAAGGAAAAGAGAAATTTTAGTCAGTGTCTTTTATTAATCTTTTATTTATTTCATTTGAGCAGAGAAGGATGTTACATTTGCTCTATAACTGAAAAGACCACTGTGTAGTATTTCTGATTAATACAGTGATATGTCAGGTCTGGATAGAATATTGATAGCCTGCTTTTAGTGAGAGTCAGTAGGTAAATAAGTATTTCAGAAAGGTGACCTAAGTTCATGGTCAAAACTGAATTATTTTCTGGCATCATCAGAGGAATGATTACTAATCAGTTGGAAAGGCTGAAGCTTAATATTGCAGCCAATTTAACTTATTTTACCTTGTAGAAAGAGTGTTCTTAGTTGAAGGAAAAGAAGTAATAGGAAGGTCCAAATATGCATCTTTTCACATGGCAATACAAAAAGAGAAAAATTACAGAGGAAAAAAAAGACAAAGAAGTGCCCTTAAAATCAAATACATTTTTGCATATCTCTGAGTGCTTATGTATATAAATGTAGGTAAATACTGTGTAAGAAGGTGCAGACAAAACAAGCTACCCTTTAAGTGAGCAATAATATCATGATCTTTGTCCTTGATGTTGTACTATAGTCAAAGTTTTACTTCTCTAATGATTCTTTTTCAGAGACTAATATTCCAAGAGTACTGAGCAGGCCTCATACCTAAAAAGGTCCAAATTCTCCAAAAATATTGGCTGCTGTCAATAGTTTAACCAAATGAAAAGTTCAGGGACTTTTGAGCTGTTCTTAAGGGGCCTCGTTGAACAAACTACAGTAATCACTCATTGTGCATCAAACAAGACCAGAGATGCTGGAGACGCCCCCAAAGACTGCTTCTCATAGAGAACAGTTCTCAGTTTGTGAGGTAGTGTGAAACAAGGAACTCAAGATAATTATCTCTGCCTAATTGCCCCAAGGGGTCAATCTGTTAATCTAAAACATATTTCCTGGTTTTCTGAACATAAAATTATTTATTATAAAAAAAAAAACCAAAAACACCACCATATGAGGGGGAATTAATGAGAAACCAGCAGAGCTTTAGGCTGTGATTCTGGAAACCGTCTTGGTGGAAGGACATTAATTTTAAGACAACATAGCAGTGCTCTTTAATTTTAATTACTGATGGCAACCCCCACAGACAAGACTACAGTGAAAGAACGTGGTGACAAAGATTCTTGATACCTTTTGAGAAGGACAAAAAGGCAGAGGAAGAGAAACTACAGAAACCAGATCTATGAATGCCAAAGTCAGAAAGCTTTGGAGGAAGCAGTAAGTGTACTGACATATCTGGAGAGAAACAGTGGCACTCCTTTCCTGGTGTTACCTATTGGACAGGCTACAGAGAATTCACACTTTCCCTGCCTACCCAGCAGGTGGCATCCAGAAGACACAAATCACATCAAATTTCTAGTTTCTTCCTGTAAATCATAACTAAGAAATTTATTCTTTGGTGTTATGTCTTCACCTACTTCCCTGGATGATGAAACTGGTTTTGTGACCAGAACTTTTGATTGCCTAATGTGTGACCTCTCCTTGTACCATAGCAGTCAGCAAAAAGAAAAAAATCCCCTTCACTAAGACTGGCATTGTATAAATGAGCATCCTAATCTCATAACTTGAACAGGTAGTAGCATAGCAGAAAAGTGCTTCCTCCCAAAGTGTTGTTGGGGTCCAAAACATAGAGTATTGCCCAGAGGCTTCAAAACCATAGATGTGTAGGACACAAGAATACTTTGTTATGGTTACCTAGGATGGTTTGCCTTTACTATCCAAGTATTCCTCAGAAGAATAATTTCTGCTCCCTTGGAAGCACAAAAAAGAGTTATAAGTCAGCCATGCTAAAATGTTTGATTAGTTAATTTCAATACTTGAATGCCATAATCCCCTATTTATTCCATTAAATCTGTTTTGCTCAGAAAATTAAAATGCACTGGAAATCAGTTTCTATTATGAGGTTTGCTCTCTGAAATCCATTCCATGTGAAGATTTTACAGCCAATTTATGCCAAGCTCTAGTCCATAAGACACTTCTTAATTTTTAACTCTGAAAAATGTTGCTTGTTTGTTGTTATTATGCCATTGCTATGACTGATTCTCAATGCTGTGTATTTATAATTTTTTTATGTAATTTAATGTCTGCTTTTTAATTTTATTGCTAATGCTGTGTCATTTTTAATACAATGGGCATATTTATCGTACACATGTGAAGGATGCTGGTTGCCAGGCTGTTCTTCAGTTACTTTTGAAAGAGGGGCCAGCTAACAGAGGAAGAGCTCAGAGGCAGCCAAGAAAGGCAGCAGTTTGCAGAGCAGGCTGCACAGAGTGGGGCTCAGCAGCTTGGCTTAGCAAGGCTTGTGTGTCCTCAGCAGCGCTGTCACTGCACCACAGAGCAGCCCTCAGCAGCTGCTGGGGTACCTGTCCCTGTGGCACTTGAGCTGCTATCCAGTCAAAGCTCCAGTGGGTGGATGTTGCCTTCCAGGAGAGCCTAAGGCCGCTTGCTGGGAATGGAGCAGTGGGCAAAGGCTCCCCATGCTGCTGGAAGTGTGCCTGTGCTGAGAAATGGTGTTGCCAAATAAAGAAGCTGTGGGAAAAGGTCCACAGACTGTGAAGCAGCAGAGATGATGGAGAAAAGATTAAGCATGTCTTTTCCAAGATTCTGGCTTCAAGAACTTGAACTTAAAAGTGTACTGAAGGCAGCACAGGTAGAGCGGTGGTATGAGAGGTAGACATTCCCATTATGGCAAGTGTTGGAAGTTTGTACGTTCAGGCAATAGGGAACGTACAAAGAATATACACGATCCTTCTGCTCTATCTGTAGAATTGCTAATAAGGAGTAGGTGCAGTGATTTTTTAGCTGTCAAGGGTTGACAGCTCTGTCAAATGAAGCCTCTAACTCGGCTGAGCTTGAGCCCTGCAACAGCACCAGGATGAAGCAGCAATTTACAGAAGTGCGAGACTCCATGGTGATCCCTTTATGACACTTAAGAGGTGAATAAACAGAAAAGGATCTATTTTAGTTTTGTTGAGGGATAGTGAGATTTTGTGATGTCCTGAATTGAAGAAAAGGACAACAAGGATCACCAGTGTCAGGACAACCAACAGAAATACAAATCTTCCCTAGTGATATTGTGCATCTGTGGAAATCAGAGCTTGAAGATCAAAGGATTCAAATCACTCTGGGCACCAATGCTACCAACAAAAGTACAAAAATCTGGGCTATTGAAGACAAAACTCTCAGAAAGATTCTCATGGAAACACTCTGGACAATGAAGAACTCATTAATCTACTGCATCAATCAAATGCAGGGAGACATGCTTGCAGTTCCCAGGCAGAAATCAGAATAAATTATCAATGTGCTGATTTTTATTTTTGCATTTCTCCAGGATGGGATTATTTCTACAGAGGAAGTGTTGCTCTCTGTTCCATGTCAAGGACTTGCTGCAGTGGATGGAGTTCTGCCTTGGGATGGATGAGGAGCCAAGTGAGAGCTCATGGATCTGGATTAAAGGCAGGGCAGGGACAGGTGACATTATAGCAGGGGCCTACTACAGGCTGCCTAACCAGGAACATGGAGCTGATGAGTCCCTCTGTAGATAGAGAGGAGCAGCCAGGTCCACAGAGGGGACTTGAACCACCCTGAGTGCAGTTCAAGGGAGAATACAGCAGGACATAAGCAATCTGGGAGGTTTCTGGAATGCAGTGATGACAGCTTCCTTCTCCAAGTGACAGAGAATCCAAAAAGAAAAGGTGCTATCCTGTACCTTGCTCTTACCAACAAGTAGAGGCTGGTGGGGATTGGGAAGCCCAGGGGCAGCCTGGGCTACAGTGACCATAAAATGGTGGAATTCAAGACCTTTGGGGCAGTGAGGAAGGCACACAGCAAGCTCACTACCCTGGAATTCAGAGGAGCACACTTTGGCCTCCTCAGGGATTTGCTTAGTTGAGTACCATGGGATAACTCCCTGAAGGGATGAGAGGACATAGAAAGCTGGTTGATATTCAAGGATCATCTTCTCCAAGCTCAGGAGTGATACATCCCAGTAAGGAGAAAGTCAGGAAAAAATATCAAGAGGCCTATGTGGATGAATGAAGAGCTTCTGGACAAACTCAAACATGAAAAGGAAGTGCACTGAGGTTGGAAGCAAGGACAGCAGCCTGGGAAAAATACAAAGATACTGTCTGAGCAGCCAGGGATAAGGTTAGGAAAGCTGAAGTCCTGATAGAATTAAAACTCACCAAGGACATCAAGGGCAGCAGGAAAATTTACTTCAGGTACATTGATGATTAAAAGAAGACAGGAGCAGGAGACCTGGTTGCCAGAAACATGGGGAAGACTGAGGCACTCCATGAATTTTTTGAATCAGTCTCCCCTGGTGAGTGCTTCAGCCACACTGCCCTAATTGCAGAAGTCGCAGAAAGTGAAGGCACTGGAGGACCACCTGCTATAGGAGAAGATTGATTTTGAGACCATCTAAGAAACCTGAAGGTGCACAAATCCATGGGACTTGATGAGATACATCCATGGATCCTGAATGAACTGGCAAAGGAAGTGACTAAGACACTGCCCGGCATATTTGAGAAGTCGTGGTAGTTTGGTGATCTCCCCATTGCCTGGAAAAGGGAAAATATAACCCACATTTTAAAAAGGTATGTAAGGATGGAATGGGAGTAAGTAAGTACTACAGGCCAGTAAGTACTACAGGCCAGTAAGTATCACCTGTGTTTCTGGATCCATCATAGGTCAGATGCTACTGGAAAATATGGAAGTGCACAGGAAAAATAGTTAGGTAATTGTTGATGACCAATCAACAATGTGCCTTCACAAAGTAGATAATGTCTGACGAAACTGGTGGCCTTCTCCAGTGGGGTTACAGAAGGGACAGGATGAAGGGAAATGGCTTTAAACTGAGAGAGAGTAGGTTTAGATTAAATACTAGGGGAAATTCTTTAATGTGAGGGTGGTGAGTCGCTGGTAGAGGTTGCCCAAAGAAGCTGTGGGTACCTGGAAGCTGCCCTCCCGACGCCAGGTTGGATGTAGCTTTGATGGGCCTGATGAAGCAGAAGGTATCCCTGGATATGGCAGGGGGGCTGGTTCTAGGCGACCTTCAAGGCCCCTTCTAATCCAGGCCATTCTATGATTTTTTAAATAAGGGAGCCTTAGGGAATTGGGTACATTTCCCTTTCTCGGAAAACAACTTCTATTTGCACATATTCCATGTAGATTTCTACTTAAAAAACATTCTTCAACTTCTATGGTGTGGCATAATTTAATTGACATTTTGAGTAGGCTGTCCCTCTGTAGCTGAAAATAACTTTGATGTCTCCGCCCTGCCCAGAAAGCAAAGCTGAGATGTTACTTTGTTGAAGTAAAGGTCATCAACTGATTACTTTTAAAACTTTCAGAACATGTTATATAATTTTTAGTTCTTCAGAAAAGAATTCTTCAGAATTTTTGATCAGGAAGTCAGTTTACATGATCTGCTGGCACAGTGCCTGTAGAATGAATATTAGCTACTACCTTTTCTTGGTATTAACTTCTGCAGCTCTAAAGCCACAAAATGCTGCAGAGTCCTCTGGGTTTTAAGTTTACTTCATTATTTTAGAAGTGCACAGTACCCAATATAGAAATAATCCTTTGTCCTGAGTTTCTGCCTTGGGTGAACAGAAGAGAGAGAGAAATTTAAGTGGAGTCAGGTCTCCTTCAGCATGACTTAACATTTACATACCAAATGTGCTCTGACAAGCTGTCCCCGTAACCACTTCAGCCTTGGGAGAAGAAAGTTTCCTCCAGTGTTCAGTTCCTAATTACAGAGAACATGCAAAAATATAGTGGGAAAATTTATTTATTTTACATTACTACAAGACTGAAGGAGGCAGAAGAAATATTACAGAAAATGAGCCCCGCTCACAAGAAATACTCAGTTGTCACCACTCTGTCATGTATTTTGCAGTGGCCAGACTACCAGAGACAGATCCCGTGTATCAGTTTTTCTTTGAAGTGTTTTTAGCAGGTTTGTTTAGAATATCTTTTAAGTAAATAGCATTTTGCATTACCCATGTTTTAAATGCCCCAAGGTAGCATCTTATTAAATTGCACTAAAATGTCCACACTTACAAACTAGAATATTTGTAGAAAAAAAAGTTTAAAATATTTCCTAGAAGATGGGATTAGCACGGACTTTATGAATTTGTCCTACAATGTAAGCCAGACTTCTTTATTCTATACCTCAGGTAAATATTCATTCTATTTGTATGTTCATTATGAGAAACAAATGAGGTCATTGAAGTTGTAAAAATGATGCTTTACTTCCAGTGTATATTCTGTATTAAGTCTTAGTTTAGATGACAAATAAAATTTCTTTCCCTTTTAAAGCATATATAAACATATGCATGTATACATATATGTGAATTTCTTTTTAAGGTTAAGATGCTTAAATAAGTCTTACAAAATGCTCTTGGACCTAGAGTACTCATCCTCTTCTGTGCCACAGTTGGGCTTGAGATGCCTAGATTTCTCTCTACAAGCATTTGCTTAAGCTGCTGTTAGCAAACTTCACTGAGAGAAATTCTGCAAGTTCCTCTTACGATCTTTTGCCGTGACTGATCACTATTCATCATCTTTTGAAATCAGATAATTTTTACTGTGAGGTAGATGAATTTAAGCTAAGTATCAAGAAACATTTGACTAAATCAGCTTTGTTCAAGGTCACATAAAAACTCTTTAAAGGGACCAGGTTCTTCTCTTGTTTTCCCTAATATTTCTTTCCTCTCTGCTTGATCACCATCAAAACAAAAATAAGAATATGCTGCCTTGCAGGTGTCCCTATTTTAAAACAAACTAATTTTATTGTCATCTTGCCTCCCCAGAGTTCTTGCAGGTGTTTGGCATCTAATACAGTGGTACTTCTAGAGAAAAAATAAGGGAGTCACTGGTGAGAACTGAGGGTCTTTGACATCTTTGGTTGAAACTGTGGTCTAGCACATGAAGTCAAGAGTAATGTTTTCAGATAGTCTAGTGAATTACTCCAGGATTTGGCTGTAATTAAGTTACTGATCTCATCTAAAGCTAATCTGTTCCTCTTTCAACTATTTAGTAAAACTGCTAAGACTTTTGAAGGGAAGGATAATCTGGAGAAGCTCTTCCTAATACAGCTTAGTCAGACTCTGCACACAATATGCACCAATGTTTGTTGAGGTCTTCCTGAGTTTCTGACAAGGTCCTGTCTAGCTTTACTCTGTGCCTTGAAACCCTACAGCAAAGAGGAGGATTTAGAGATATGGAATGGAATTCTGCCTCCAGGGGCCTTCTGACTTGGGTTTGGTACCTTGCAACAGGCTTGGGTTAAAGTCATCCGTAAAAGATTAGACATCTGAGGTTTACAGTGGTATTTATAGACAAGGGAGAAAGGTGGTTTCCAAGAGTTTAGACTTAAAAATATTCATATGTAGGACCACAATTAATATTTTTCCAAGATAAAGGATCCTCTAAACCATGCATGATTTTAAGTTACTTGTTGTTTGCATGCCTGAGTCTAGAAAAATATACCCAATACTTCAACAAATTAGTGGAACTTCAGAACATATTTCTAGGCAAGCTTAAATGCAACTTCTCCTTCAGTTGAAAAGTTGACATAAGGAATGTGTTCAAATCACTTTAGGAAATAGAACATTATTCATAATGCTGTTTGTTTTATAGGCTTGTATTTTTCCCTACTGAACGGAATGCATTTCCTGAACTTTTATTTGTAACTCTCTTTATTTGATTTTCACAGAGTATTCTCTCTGCTCAAGAGCAGTGCCTTGTTAAACTGGATGTGTCATGGCTTGAAGACACTATGTGATTTATGTGGCATGACTGAGATGAAGTGCACAGAAAGAAATTCAGAAGGATGGGATTGGTAGTCCTATCTTCATTAAATTAGGTAACAAAAGAAACTGGATATATTTGAAAGATACTTCTGTGATTTTCAGCCCATTGTTTTAAAAGGATATCTTTCATAGTGACAGTGTCTCATTTCATTGGATGTATTTTTGAACAATTCCAAAGACACCAGCACAGCTCTGTCTGTAAGTAGTTTCCTAAAGCCCATTTCTCTGCTTCCTCAGCCTGCATAAAAGGATCTTGTCACACACCTCGATGGGGCAGTTCAAAACTCCCCTTCTACCTCCACAGAAGCAATGCAAAAGAGTATGTGGAGTCCTTCTCCCTTCTTCCCACACTTACCTGTTCCTTGTCCCAAACCCAGACCATGTCAGTGTTTGTGCCCTTGTTTGATGAGACACAAAACCACCTCTACACACACAAAAAACTTCCTCTAGCAATAAGATGGGCACAGCTGTCTGTCTGAAAATGATCTATTTGTTACCACAGAATCACTGAAGTTAGAGGAGATGCAAGAGATTACCTAGCTCAATCCTCTCACTCAGAGAAGACCCAAAGATTTATTTACTGATTTTTAGGCAGTATGTGTCTTCTGATTCTGTTTTAATCCTTGTAGTGTGTTCCCAGTGAATGTAATAAAATGTGTGTTCACTTTGAAGTTCCAAGGGCTTTTATCTTACAAGCAGAAAAAATCTGTTTGTTTTATCTGTGTCATATTTATGACCTAGATATAAGGTTATTGACACGGTATGGACTAGACAATCATGGCATAGAAAATGGTAGTTCCATATGCAAAGTTCTTTGGAATTCATGTTCATCCAGAATGTGGACACAATGATTAGGAACTCTTTCCTGTGGAACAACAGGAGGAGGAAATTTAAAAAAAGGTGACAAAAGCTGCCTGAGACTCGAGACTGATCAGGTTTCAGAAATTAGTTGTGAAGTTCTTTATTGCAGAAAAGTTATGGCTACTTTTAAATTCTTCCTGTTACAAGCTCCAATACTTCTTTGTGAAAGGAATAAGGAAATATGAGTCCTGAAAGAGTGTGGGCATGGCTTTCTATGAGTCATTTCAAGCTGGGTTTAAGGTAGACCCAGACTAACTTGTAGATTCATAGCTGTTTTGGAGGGACATAGATCTGAAAGGTAGTTTTTGTCTGTTCTTCCTGCTTTTTAGAGCCTGTTTTACAGCTGTACAGTGCCATTTACAGTCTATATTTGTGAATGCAGTGGGAACAGTGGCTTCAGTAAGACTACTTGGAGAGATGCTCTTTTGTAGTTCCTCCCTGTGATATGGAGCAGGTCCAGCTTCTAGAAGCTGACCTCAATTTCTTGAAGCATTGACAGTTACAGATAACATTATTTGAATTAGTAGATTGAAGAGAGCTCTTTCTTTTGTTTGTGGATGTACTGAGGCAGTTGTTTCTAGATGTTATATATTTTTAAATTAGTATCCTAGATTATTGATTTTTTTTAAATTCTTAATTATTTTTCTTTTTGTATAATGTTGAAAAAATAGAATACATCTGATTTTGTCAGGTATTATTCAAGAAGCAATGGATTTGCTGCTCAGGTACAGTTAATTTTGCTAATCTTTTCTGCATTTATGCATTATTTCCTCTGATCACCTCTGCACTTGCAGAGTTTGGAATAGCGAATCTTGGAAAACAATTCACAGAAAATCTCCAGGTTGGATTTCTACCTCTGCATAAAGACAAATCTTCCTCAGCTACATTGGTGCTTGTCTTGAGAACATGTCCTGACCCAATTGAAGCTTCTGAGCAATTTCACAAAAAGCAGGGATGTTTAGAATGGTATCGATTACAGTGTTTGAGTGCACATACTGTCAGGCAGAATTTTACAGATGTCAATATCAAAATATTTTAGTGACATTTAGGAAATCATATCTCTTGACTTGGAAAAGAATTCTACTTGGTCCCTTTAAAATGCCAGTCTCTTTTAAATGTATCCTTATTGTGACAGAATACTTGATGCTACATTGCCATCCATGAAATCTTAGTTGTGTAACAATTGACAAGATTTTACTTCTGCCTTAGTAGAAGCTGAGGTTTCATCTGCATAGTGTAAGTGTAGATATATATTTCTACACATTTTATGTAAATTGTGT
This sequence comes from Passer montanus, assembly GCF_014805655.1. Classification (NCBI taxonomy): domain Eukaryota; kingdom Metazoa; phylum Chordata; class Aves; order Passeriformes; family Passeridae; genus Passer; species Passer montanus. The sequence goes on along the minus strand of NW_024370152.1, from coordinate 1,130,773 downwards.
AATTCTTCACCTTTATAAGAGCAGTAGCAGGTTTTTTGTGTCTAAAGTAATATGGAACAACTAAATGCCTAATGTTGCCTCAATTCTGGTTTTAATCCACCGTCAAAATGATGTGCTCACAGATTTGATGGTGTTTAGTTCTTCAGAAAATTACGTCATTTTCATTTTAGGTCTGAATATTAGACTGAAAACCCTGATTTCAACACTTAAGCTCCAGAGTTTTCAAAATTATGAATCCCAAAGCCTCGTTTATTTCAAAAGTGACCAGATACAGAATTGTACTTGCTATGAGCACTCATAAAAATTTTGCTTTATTGCAGACTGGAGTCAATTGACTGGGATAAAGCGAAGGCTCTATTGCAGAAACACATGATGTAGGATGCAATAAAACAAATGGAATACTTCTGGTAAGCTGCCAAGTCAACATTACATGGGAGTTTGCTCTACAAGAGCTTGTAAAATGTTTAGCCCAGCCAAGTATGTCATTTTCATTAGAGCATGTTTTCACAAAGTTAATGTCCGATCAGAACTGTGCTCTTGAAATTCCCACCTACAGTTTAGGATAAATGGAAAGATGCTCTAAGATTTAAAAGCCGCTATTTGCTGTACTCTTATGCAAAATGTAACCTACACTATAGTGGCTTTCAGGCCACTCCCATTTTTTATGGCTTTTTGAGATGTACCACATTACTTAGATGTGGTTCTTGTATGTCTTGTATGACAATCCACTGGAAAACTGTACACTTACCCAGTTTTAAAGCCTATGAGCTGAATCATAGAAAGGTCTACATAATATATGGCTAGTCATCATGTTTTGCTGCATCTACTCTTCTACCACCATCAGGTGCTCATTTTTACAGTTCTCACAATTTCATTTTGTTTAGGCATCCATAATGTCTGATTTCTTTGTTATTAATTTCATTGGTCTTGTACTTTTTTTTAATAGGTAGCATTGATTCTGAAAGGAATGTCAGTATGCAAGTCATGGTGATAAAATATATGCAAAAAAGGAGATTGTTTTTGTTATTACATGGTTGCACAAACAACACATAATTACTGCCATTGCAAGTTTCAATAATTATCTTCTGCCTTTAGTTTTAATTCTTAACAGTTATCTCCCATAAGTTTTCTGTGGGTTTTGGGCTTGGGTTCATTCTTCTGAACCTCCAACCAATTCCAAACTCCCCAATTCCAATTTCTTAAATGCAATTAGAAAATTGTTTATTCTGTCCCCCAAATCACACATATAGGAATTAGCAAATATTACTAAGGTACTCATTTTAATTAGTTTTGTGACACCATGTTATTTAAAAATTGGGTTTGTGTATTAAGTCAAAGTTAACAAGAGAGCAAGCTGTTTACCTGTGCTGGTTTGGGTTGAGATACAGTTAATTTTCATCACAGTAACAAGTATGGGTGTTTTGGGTTTGTGTTGGAAACAGTGCTGATAACAGAGATGTTTTCACTGTTGCTGAGCTGCCTTTACACCAACTCAAGGCCCTTTTTGTCTCTCACACCATCCTACTGTATGTGATCTGGGGGTGCATGAGGAATTGTGAGGGGACACAGCCAGGACACCTGATCCCAGTTAACCAAAGGGATGTACCAAAACACATGGCCTCATGCTCAGCCAATAACAGCTGGGGGAAGAGAAAGGGAGGGCAAGGACATTTGGCATGAAGGTCTTTGTCTATCCAAGTCACCACTGCATGTGATGGGGCCCTGCTGTCCTGGAGATGGCTGGACAACTTCCTGCTCATGGGAAGTGGTGAATTAATTCCTTGCTTTTCTTTCATGTATATGTAGCTTTTGTTTTCCCTGCTAAACTGTCTTTATCTCAACCCACAAGTTTTCCAGCTTTTACGCTTCTGATTCTGTCTCCCAAACCCACCAAGGGGACAGTGACTGGAGTGGCTGTGTGTGGTGCTTAGTTAAAGCTGGGGTTAAGCTACAACAGCTATTTGCTTTTCAAGTATTTCTGTTCATGGGAACTTCCCTTTCCATTTAAGCTCTCTGCTTTGTAAATCCTGTCACTGTGCTGCTAAATACTGCCAATGAAACATGTTCAGAAAATGCAAAGCAAAATAAAAGAACATTTTGTTATAGAAACTCTCAGATAAAATATTTATGTTGTTTTCTAAAAAATATATTTGTGGATGTTGGTTTTACACACTGCTATATTTGTCTTTAGTTATTTTCCTTTATATTTTAAGACACACCTTATTTATGACTACATGAAATGGGATGAACTGTCATCACTGGAGGTACTTAAGAATATCAAGTTCCAACAAGTCATGATATACTGCAATTTTAGTGTTAATGTATAATGTGGTGCCTGTAAGTACAAGTACTAAGCAAGTAACTATATCAAGTCTCAGGAATGGAAATGTAGGTTCTGAGAAAACACAGAATAAACTTCTATCCTCCCTTGCTTTTCAAAAACATGTGATGTGTTTGACTCAAAATTCTAGAGAGGCAGGAGCAAAAAAAATAATCACAGATAGATGTTTTCCAATGATAGCAGAAGCCAGAAGTGGAAATCTCCAGTTAAATAAATGATCAAAGAACAGAATAATTATTACAGAAATCATAAATTGCAGTTTGCCTTTTCAGTTCTGGTGGATGAACTTTAAGTATTTCCCAACCAGAACCTCTCTGTTCTGTCTTAAATTTTAGTATTGGCAGAAGTGATGTGGATAAAACACCTGACATATTTGAGAGTTGCACATAACAAAAGCAGAGTAGCATTGACCTCAAAAATTTAGACCCTTGCAAGGATGAAAAAAGTGTACTATTCACTGAAGTGTAAAGAGACCAGTTCAAATTGTGGTGATGTCTTCATTTCACTTTGTGCCAAATGTGACTGCAATTTTTAAAAAGGATTCAAGAGACATTCTTGGAAGCTACGCAACAGTCTTTGCTGAGACTGAGAAAATTTGAAAAAACTATGAATCATAGAATCATAAAATTTACTACTCATTCTATGATTCATTCTATGAGTCAATTTATTCTCAGGAATATCATTGCCCATTTTTCCTAAAAATGAATAAACAAGTACTCTTTGGAACTGTCACACAGTAAGGGAATTCATTTTGTAAAGTGAAGTCAGGCCTCATGGATCAGGTGCAGGTCTTTGAAAGAATTAAAGGTGTAAACCAGTTGTAATATTGGTAACATTTCTGGAATTCAAAGTACTCAGCAAAGTCTCTGATGAAAGAGTAGTAAACCACTGAATAAGAAGGAGTTTCTGTACTAGTTTAAACACAAAAACCAAAACCAAAGGAGATAATATGCATACTGCAAGCAATTAGTAAAAACCCATGAATCTCCTTGCTAAACTCACTTGTGTTCATTATGACTGCAACTACCCCATTAAGAGGGGATGATCAATGAAGTGGCATTATTGAAGATATACAGAGAAGTAAAAACAAAAGCAAACTAAAGAGCTGCTGAAGAATCTCATACAGTCAAATGAATAATAAAGTGGCAGATGTATAGATAAACTTTAAATAATGCATGTGGGTAAAAATCCTCATTCTTCCTACAAGGCAGTCTGAGAAGTTGTGACACACAGCTCTATGAAAACCTAAGAGCAGCACTCAGGAAAGGGCAAAAAAGCGGAAGGAAAGTAATGGAGAGGAGCACAATTCTACACTATGCCTCTGTAAAAATCATGTTGGTCCTACTGAATCTTGTGTGTTATTCTGGTCATCCCCTGTCAAAAGCTGCAACATTGGAAAAGGTTAAAAAAAGAGCAATAAGCATCATCACAGGTGTAAAATTTTGGGGTTTTTTAAAAAATTTTTAGGTTTTTTATGAGGAACAATTAACTAGACTAGAAACCTTCATCCTGGAAAAGAAGTGAATGAGAAATAAATAACAGAGCTTTATATTGAGAATATTGAGAAGATCAAAAGAGTGTAGAAGAGAAAGAACAGTGTACTTTAAAAGATGAGGACGGGCATCAAATTAAGTCATTAATTAGCAAATTGAAAAAAAAAAATCCTACTATATGAAATCTAAAAAGAAAGAAAACATCCCTCAATTAGGAAAGCAAAAGCACCCCACAAATCAAGGGTACCTGGAAGAGGTTCTGAGAAGTAAATATTCTACGATCTCTCTGATTTTATACTCTCTCTTCACATTTACTGAACTTGCTTACCTTTGCAAGCCTTATCTTTTTAATCAAGCTGCTGGCTCTCCCGCCTGGCCGTTCTTTCTGCCCATTAGGAAAGGTAACTGCTTGAAAATAGGATATTTTCAATAGCTAAACAAGACCATTAAATTGTAATAAGATGTACTCAGTCAACTTTCAGCTAATTTATAGCATGGTTATGCCCATCTCTGCAAGACCATTTATTTTACATCTTTTTCTGCTCTAAATCTCTTCTTTCCCACATTCAAATGTCGCAAAATTTTAATGCCACTTTTTATGTAATCAGCATGCTCATCTGCGTAAAGCTAAAAGCTATTGTAGATAAATCTATTTCATTCAGAAAATGGAAATCCAGTTTCCATGTTGCTAGAATCCATCTGTTAACTTCACAGAACCATAAAAAATGGAAAGAAAATTTAAATATATAGTTAGTGTTTTTTCTTTTAATTCGTAGAGCTAATGAACCTGCAAAAGGACTTCATGCAGACATATGACCAGCATTCACAAAATGACAACTACATATTTTTAAGAAAATATCTTTTGCGAAACACAGAGAAAAATATTTTTTTGCATTCATGGGGCTTTTTTTTTTCTTTTTCTAGTGCTGTTAGCCAAGTATATCTGAAGGTACTGAAGCACATAGAAAGAGACAGTCATTAAAAATATCATTCTTCCTGTGTTATATATTGAGTATTTTTTCTTTAAGGAGAGTTTCACAATTGTATATAGTAATAGTATCTTCTGAAGATTTTATATAGTGACTAGCTCAAAAGGAATCAGTACAGTATTTATTTCACTACTTTGAACCCTCTCATCAATCGTATTAGTTATGATTCTGCAGAAAGGTCTGCAAAAGGTTACTACTTAAAGCTAACATAGAAAATTTCAAGACAAAGGAAGAAACACAAAAAGAAAAAGTAATTTCTATGTTTCCAGGCAGTTCAATTAATAAACTGCATATCTGAAGTATAAGATCATAGACTGGGAGCGGACACATGGATATATATGCCTCCATTGTTAGTCTCTTTTCATCCTGATTTTTGATGGTGTTTTTAAATAAAAATACTATTGATGTTCCTTTACTGATTTTGCAGTAAGTCAATATTTATCCCATTTTCCACTACAACCAACAGTAGTTTACTTATTACTAATGTTATAATTTTTTTTATCTTCATCCCAAAGTGGCAGAAATTTCTTTTTTATCAATTCTCATAGATACAACTTCATATTTGTTCAGTCATGCCATGAAAACTTTCCAAGCTGTGTGTTCTAAGAATATAAATCCATATTAAAGAGTCATTGGTTTCAGCTTAAATCCTGTTTTCACAACATTTCCGATGTTTATCCCACTGTGCACCAAAGATTTCAAAAGCTGAGAGCAAAAATCTGTTTTCTTTTTATATTTTTAAAATATGTTCTTGAGAAAATTGCTTCTGTAACTTAAAAAAACACTTGCATGACCATTTTCATTCATTCCACTTAGGAAAAAATGTGGAAGAATCTGTGTTAAAGAGATATACATCTGTAAAGAAAATTTCTTTACAGATGTGTATTTTTTAAATACAGATATATGTATATGTATTTTTTTATACAGATGTCTATTTTTTATTTTACAAAGGTGATTAGAAATTGGGGAAAAAATAGTAAAAATGTTGTAAACTTGTTTTAGAGTCCAAACTAGGAGATCAGCATTCAAGTAGAGATCAGAATTCAATGGGCTGTTTTTGGAATTTTTCTGGTGCTGAATTGACAATGTCAGCTTTTCCAAGAACTAATGTAGTGGCAATTCAGGAGAGCTTCTCTGAGCACTAGTGGTTTCAGCCATAGCACACAGGGACATGGCCAGGCGTGATCCGTGCTCAGGTCATTTCATGTTTTCAGAACTGCGCAAACCCCACTCCACGCAAGGATGCACTGCCTTTTACTTTTAACACAGAAGGAGAGGAAACATTCGTGTCTCTTGTTTGGAACATCTGGCATGAATTTAATGAGGGTGCTGCTTTCCCGAAGCCATTGTTGCCAGGGCAGGCAGGGGCTGTGGGCTGCCCTGACTTGGATAACAAGCACAGCAGTTGTGCCGCGGTGTCGTGGCTGTCTGCTTCTGGCATTTGTCGGAGGAGAAGAGCTCTGCAGAAGGCAAGTTATGTAACGTGGCCCAGAGCTGACACAACCAACTGGCTGCCAGATGAAGCTGTAAAGCATTTGCAGAGACCAAAGATGTTTTTCTTGTTAATACAGCTTGTCATGGCAAACTAAAGGTAGGGTGTACACTAGTTACTGACAGGCAGAAGTATTTGACTTAATTGTGGCGTTAATCTAATAGGTCTATTCTCTGAGCTGTCTCTAGTATCCCTTACAAAAGCAAGGAGAAGGAAGGCAAGGAAGAAAAACACATACTGTGTAGACACAGCATATTCCATCTGTTTAACATGTTTATTCCATCTGTTTTAGATATTCTTCCTGATTTATTATGACCTTAGTGAGGTGTCCTTTTCATTCCATTGACTGGGGAGGGTTCCAGATAGCAGGCTAACAGAAAGGCACTGTTTTTTCTGAAGCCTGAAATTAGGTGGGCTGAATTCCACATACTCTCTAAAACTGAAGCACCCAGTGAAACAAAGGATAAAGTAACTGAAGACCAGGATCTGTGATCACTACTGATCTCAGACTTAGATTAATGAGTCAAAACTGAGTGCCTTTGAAATATTCTTAATATAACCCAGAGGTTTTGATTTTTTAAACCTCTTTTTCTTTTTTTCTCAGAAAGATGAAGAACTTTCTAACTTAAAGACTCCACATATAGTCCTTATACACAGAGTAGTTAAATATTCTTACATGCTGCCTATCAAGTCATAGGTAAACTTCCTGAAGTCTTCTATCCAAAAATAAGTATATAAAAAACCCTAACTTTCTCATATGATCAGAGACCATTTACCCCATACATCCCTTTTCCAAGATGAAAAGCAAATTTCCAGTTTTTATCTTCTAACACAAAATGCAGTGTCTTTCTTACAGTAAGGAGCTTTCACAGCTTACCATTTTTCGTCAGTCAGTCTTTGGCTTATGCAACTGCTTTTCTGCTGTCCTCTTTGAACTCTGCCATTATCTTCTCTGCTGAGTGTGTTAGCCATTACCCAGCTGATTATCTCCTTGGTTTCACAGAAAGAGCATTCACAGAGAGAATCTTCATGCCTTTGCAGAGCAGGCAGCAGCTCTATGCTCTCACACTCTGCAGCAGAAGCAATCCATGATTGCTTGACTTCATACCTTCATGACATTTCCAAAGAAACACTGTCTGCTTATTTTTATGCCTGAAGTTTTCCCTCCAAGGCTGAGGAGGCATCTGTTCAATGTAATGAGGGAATCAGTGAACAGATTTAGACAATTTATTTGTGGCATTGCAGGTTACTGAACAGGGCATTCACAATACCGCAGTGTCTTCTGCAAGGTTATTACAGTTTTTCACTCTTACAAATATCTCTCTTACATTCTGCTCTAGAGCTGGTGATGTATTACTTATTAGCCTTCATACCTGGTACTAAGTTCAGGATGCTTAAGACTGCATCATTACTGCCCCATCTTCCACACAGTCATAGCTTCCACCTATGATAGTAATGGTGAGGGAACGAAGGTAACTGTGTGTAGGATAACAGAGAAAAACGGCTGCAAAGATGAGGCAGAGCTTCTATCCAAATGTCTCCTTTCTTGAGAAATATGAAAGTGCTTTCTTTTCCCAATACTATGTATTTTATATTGTCACTTTCCCCATACACTAGAAGACACAATCCAAAAAGTGGGTGTACAGTTCTGAACTCTTTTGCAAAGAGTTAAGATAAAGACCTTTATGTATTTGTTGAAATAAGTGTTTTCAAACATCCCTCCTAAGCAAAATCCATTTTGATCTGCAGAATGCAGCCCACTATGAGTTTCAAAAGATTTGTTCTTTGGCATAAGATAGTAAATGCTTGTTTAGATTACAGATTTTGTTTGGACTACAATCATGTAATCACAGAAACGTTTGGATTCAAATGGTCCTTAAAGATCATCTGTTTCCAATGCCCTCACCATGGGAAGGGACACCTTTCACAAGACCAGGTTACTCAAGGCCTCATCCAACTTGTCCTTAAACAATTGTACTGACTAATGAGCCATGCACTGCTTCTCTGGACCTGCTCCAGTGCCTCACCACCCTCACAACACATATTTCTACCATCTTTCTACCATAAAACGGATCCTCTTTGAGTTCAAAGCCATTCCCCTTAATCTTGCAACTACATGCCCTTGTAGAAAGTCCCTGTACAAATCTCTATTATCCCCTCCAGGTACTGGAATATGCCCTAAGGTCCTCTGGAGTCTTCTCTTTTCCAAACTGAACAACCTCAACTCTCTCAGCCTGTCTCTGTAGGAAAGGTGCTCCACCCCTCTGATCAGCTTTGTGGACCTCCAATAAACTCTCCCCAACAGGTCCATGTCCTTTCTGTGTTGGGATCTCAGGATAGTTGGACACAGCTCTCCGGGTAGGATCACGCACAAACAGAGATGCGGATTAATCTCACTCGCACTGCTGGCCACTTCCTTGCTTGCAGCCCAGGATGCAGTTGGCTTCCTGTGCTGCAAGTGCACATTGCCAGGCCATGTCAGGCTCCTTGTCCAGCAGCGCTCCTGAGTACTTCTCCTCAGGATTGCTTTCTATTCATTCCCCACTGATTTTGTGCTTGGGATTGCCCCAACCGAGGTGTAGGACCTTGCACTTCATTAAGGTTTATGAGCTTTGCACAGACTCACCTGCCAAGAGTGTCAAGGTCTCCCTGTGTGACATCCCTTCCCTCCAGTGTGTTGACTGCCCTCCACTGCTCAGTTCCAGTGGCAAACTCACCCTTGATCCCACCAACCATGGGGCAAAAAAGGTGTTGAACAGGGCCAGCCCCAGTACTGAACCTTGAGGATACCAGTGGTCACTGCTTGGACACTGAGCCATTGACCACATCCCTTTGAGTGGGACATCCAGCCAATTCCTCATCCCCCCAGGTGCTCCATCTGACAAAGCCACATCTCTCCAGTTAAGAGACAAGGATGTTGTGTTGGACAATGGCAAACACCTGCAGAAGTCCAGATAAGTTCAGTCACTCTTTCATCCACCAGCTTTGTAACACTGTCATAAGAGGCCATCACATTGTCTTTAAAACGGTTTTACTGTATTAGAGCATATACATTAATATTTGGTTATTCTAATGATTCTTGTGCAGAATTGTCTCTATTCAGATATTTTTCTTTGTTTCCTTTTATTTTGTTCCTTTCTCTTATGAAATATGAAAATGCAAATGTATTGCTTTGGTATCATGTAGCCCTGACTATTCTAGAGAAAAAAGGTAGATTATCTTTTTGGATTTCAACCAAGGATTTCAAAGAAATGTGACATTCATGAGAATATCAACTCTGATAATCTGTTTTTCCATTAATTGCCAAACCCTTAAAAATGGAAAAGCTACTAATGACAGAAAAAAGATGTGAAAACATAAAACCACAAGGTAACTCAGAATTAGATTCTCAGATATAGACGCATCAGCCCTCAAAGACAAACTCTGCAAAACACCTCCATGTTCCACATAGACCACATAAAAATTTCTTCTTTTATTCTTCTTTTGGCAGTTGTCTTGAAACAAAAATTAATTCTATTGCATTTAAAAGACATGGCATTTCTTTAGACTTCTCATATTCACTTTATTAACCTTTACTTCTTGTTTACTGTATCACAAATATTTGCCCTTTGAGATAAAAGTCAAAGCACATAATAATACCTGACATAATTTTTCTTGTTCCCTGAAAATGTTTCCACTTTTCATTTGACAAACCAAATGAAAATGCATTTTATGTCTTTCAGAGAGTCTTTTTGTGTGCCCATGTGTAATTAAATAGTACTTATACCAAGTTAGTTTTAGGTTTTCATGTCTAGGAAGTTTTATTTATCTCTGATAAGTATTTCAAGAAACTAGTATTTCCATATAGAATTTGAAACCCTTTCAATCATTACCTGAAATTAAGATAAAAATAGTTCATGTATATTGATGATCCTGCTAAAGATCATAATTTGAAGTTGCAAGTGAAGAAATTGAAAACAAGTGCTTGTTTTTCACATGCATCAATTCTGTTTATATAGGAAATTGGGCATATATACAAGTAGAGGACCCAAATTAGCTGTTTGGGTGATGAGGCAAATAGAGGCCATAAAGCATAAATATGCAGCTGCACCCATGACCATGTTTAAATCAGGTATACAATTGCTTATATATGATGTCCAATATTCAACGTTTACATAATTTTTACTACTTGACATATATATTTTATAGTACTACCAATATTGCTTTATACTTTGACAACTGAACTGATTCTGATACGAAGACACTTCCATTTTTGTGTACGTGACAATAAAAAACCTCCCAGATCAATCAGAATACTCAGAATAGAAATATGAAATAATATTTCTTTGTGCATTTTTATGTTCAGCAGAAATCTGTCAATACTGCATCTGAAACTGTATCAGCCTTTACAAATCTTGAAGATACTTTTTTGCTGGCACACTGAAACACGACAAATATACAGAATCAGGTACATACGTTTTGAGGCAAGGATGAAAATATTTCAGTTGTCTGACAATTTGAGTAGTTATTTATTCAGACTCAGGTATTATATTTGTACTCCATGAATGTGAATAGTTGTGTGTTTTCATGCCTATTTTGTTTGATACAGAGAAGCAATAATCTTCATCCCAGATCAAGCTCACTCAATGCACCTAAACAATAGGATAAAATTCAGTTCTAGTCTTTACAGGTATTTATATAGAAAACTGTTATTTTCCATGGTGAATTATTGCTGATGTCCCTCATTTCCAATATGCAAAGCTTTCTGATCAGCAGGTAGAGTTGCAAGGAGGCATTCTTGGCCCAGACTTGGCACTAGCAATATTCTATCATGAATCTTGCTTGTAGATTATTTAAGCACTACTTTACCAAGTAGTATCTGCAAATACATAAACTGACTTAATGGTTTCATTTAATTCCTTCTTCTTATCAGAGAACAGAAGAACAACAAATAAGCAGCCTCCCTTTCAGTGACCACCTTCAGGCTCACTTTAGCTGTGTGACTTAATTTTCAGTGCTCAAACTTGAAACAGATCTTGGGATTTCTAAATATTTTTTCGTTATCTGTGTGTTGTCTGCAGGATGGTTGGGGAATGTGTGTGACAGTGGCAAACTTCAGATTGTCCTCCATAGCCAAGACAGAGTATTCCAGAATAACATCAGGGTTTTTAAATGGGAGCAAACCCCTCAGTTTCAGGGTTTGACTTGAGGATATCAAAAGCTGATACTGATCTGTCAACACCTATGTAAAAATTTGCCATCCATGTCTCCCACTGATATTTTCTTATGGTGAATTACGTATATCTTCAGATACTTCAAGGAAAATCTTTGGTTTATTTTGATAACATATGTATAGGCTGATGTTTAATTTTACCTATTTAATTAACAAGAAAATACTTTAATATGGATGTCATAAATATATGGATGTTTCTTCAACGAGAGTGTGCTTTGCTCAGTGCATGGCAGTTGCTGAGACTTAGAATACATTGAAACCTTCTCTTGAGTATAGATGCAGGATTCCCTAAAATGCCCAGAAATGCCAACCTAATGTTTCAAGTTTGTGGATTTTTCTTAAATACATTTCTAATACAGTTTTGTTAAATAAATTGTACTTTGTAGATTAAAGGGCAAATCTGATTTAACGATCACAGTTTGTTAAGCAGAAATAATGAGAAATGGCTGTACTACTTGTTAGATCTGGCTTCTCTTGCATAACAGAGGATCCTTGGATGTTCCCTTCAGCTCATTTCCTATCAAGTCAGGTTTTAATAAATAACTTCTTAATATTTATACATTTTATATTCTATGCTAGCATATATATTATCCATGGCTTTGTACAAATCAATCATTTTTAGTGGGATAGTGGTTTTATACTTTCTGATTTCACAAAGGAGCACTTTGAAGGAATACTAAAAAGCTATTCACATTCAAGTTCTCAACATTGTGTTTTTTAAATCCTATTCATTTTTCCTACGGGTACCCTAGTAATCCTCTAAAATCTTCTTAAGCAGGACATTTATAGCAGCTGAATCAAAGTAATATTATATGCTTAGAAACACACAGGATAAGAATTTCGAGACCTTAAATACAAACTAATGGATGCATAAACAAGAAGGAAAAGCTTTCTAGTTTATGCTAAAGGTTTTTGGGTAGAATTGCAGGCATTTTGTATAATTCTTGATTGTACCACAGACCCCCTGGGTAAGTAATTTCATCTTTTTTTGTCTTTGTTTCTGTTCATCACAAGAGATTATAAGACATCTTTCTTCCTATACTTGCATTTAATAATGACCACCCTAGACTTTAGAAACACTGTTACATTCATCTTATATCATTCTGAGTAACCTGAACTGTAAATCATAGTTCTGTCATTTTTCTGACAGTTTCTACAGGATTTCTAATTATTTAAATTCCTATTATAAACCCATTAGGCAACAAAACACGTACCAGTCCTTTTGGGAATATGGCATCAGCTCCAGCTTTTAGAAGCAGATTTTGAACAAATCAATGTATGAGTCTCATAGCTCTCTATTTGGGGGAAAAAAGCTCCAGTATGTGTCCATAAATTAAAATTAGTTATACCAACTAGGCTTCTATAGCAATAAGGTGAAGTACTAGCAAAATAAAGGAGAACCCTTCCCATAGAAAATAGGGAAGATAAATAACACAATATTTAATAAACTTTGTTCCTCTGGGCTTGCAACAAGGATTTAATAACATCTAGAACTAGGATAATTAATTAAAATAATTAAAATTTTATCTCATTTCCTCATGTTTAAGGTCTCATTTAATAATGTATATAAGGATTTTAATGGTCAAATTAGAAACATACTGAGAAGCATAAGCTTCTTTATGTAGAAATCAGTGAAAATTGTCTTTAGAACGATCAGCTTGAAGTATTAATAAACACTTTAATCTGATTGTAAGCATCTATTCTGAATTTAAATAGTATTCCCAGTCTGCAATTCAATGGACTATAATGGTGCAGAATTTAAAAAAAAAAGAAAAAAACAAAAAACCAGTATATTTCTGGGTATGAAATTTAGGAAATGCATTTTTCCTGTGTAGGTATTATTTCTTAAAGAGCTGAGAAAGTTGGTGCATAACTAGCAAGTTGGTTCAGAATACCAGAACTAAATTCTGGAGTGAGCCATGTAAATAGGATCACAATCCCAAATATCCCATAGAAACATGTCCTATGAACAAAGAAAAAAAGGCAGAAAAGACAGGATGATGCTTCTGAAAAGTTCTCTAAATGATGCCTATTTTTTTCTTCTCTCTCTTTTCTCTACAACATAAAGAGATAAGTACTCTAATTGTATAATCCTTGAGTTGCAGCCATGAACAAAAGCACAGGGGTCAGGAAAAAACAGAGCTGAAATTGTTCAAGCACTTGCTAGAACCACCTTGTCTAAATTTCCTGGTATGACAGGTTCACTTTCATCCTTCTTGGTGCTGCTGCTCTATATTGTGAACATTCTTGATTGAACAAAATGAAAATGGGTTTTCTCCTCAGTAAACTTACTCCTAACAAAAGTGCACTTGTAGTGATCCTGATCTTACTTAATGAAATAGTACCTATACTTATAGCATAAAAAGTTAAAGCTCCTAATACTCAAGACTTATTTTTTAAAATATTTTGAATGTTAAAAGGAGAAAAAAAATCCCAATCATAAATCATGGTTAATCAATGGAAGTTGTACAGAGCATTATAGAGCATGAATTCTCATTTGTGCTTTGAACATCTTCACAAAGATATTTTGACTAGTGAATACAAAGCATGTATTATTAAGCAAAACACTTTTTTTTCTTTTAAGCTAAATGTTCTTTTGCTAAGTATAGACAGGTGCTATGCAGCATAAATATTGGGAGTTATAACTCAAGTGCTTAAAGAAATAAGACCCCCAAACAGTAATCATTGTTAAGACTGATGCTAAAAAACATTCTGCTGTGACAAATTACAGCGTTAGCAGCCTCTTGCCAGGTGCCCCATACTGGCCAGTGCTGCACACCACTGTATCTGAAGAGATGTCAGAGTGGGATAAACCATTTAAACCATTAGATTAAATTGTGTCAGCTCCCACTGCCTTGCTGCCCTCACAGGCACAGCACAGAGCACTTTGTCACCAACACTTTGTCACCTCAGATCACAACTCAGAAAAGCAGCAGGACAGAATCCCAGGTTGTGGTAATTTCAGCTGGTTAAGCACCTACTTTTAGGATTTCCTCAGTTTACCTAATCAGAAAAAAATCCCTCTTGCACTTCAGAAAATATTTCTTAGAAAAATGAAGTGCATGAAGATTGAGTTCAACCTGGGTTCAGCTCCTCATCTAGCTGAACTCTTCCCATTTCTCCTGTTTTCTAGAAGTTACTGTTTAATGAGCCCACCAATTTTATGGGAACAGGGAAGGGGGATGAGACTCCTGCGGGTCAGAGCAAGCACTGGACATTTTGTGGTAAAATACTGATAATCTCAGGGCTGGATTCAGACAAGCCAGTGGAACTATTCTCACAAGTTCGCTGAGACTGGATGGCGAGGAGCACCAACCCTCTTCAATACATCAGTGTAAATCAAGGCAGGCAAATCTTTTCACTGGCCCCTCTTATGGGTGATCATATAACTAACTGTGAGATTTATGCACTTTAGGTGATGTGTTAAAATTTTCTTTCAGAAAATAAACTATGATAAGACATAAGGAATGTGAAACATAAGCTGTTCACCAGAAACATGGTATTCTCCCTAGTGGAACAGAAGTTGCATATTGTTGCTATGATACCTCATCAGAAAAATTTATTTGAGCAGTAGAGATGATTTTTCTAATCACTTAAGACTTCCAAATCCTTTTAGAAATGGTGCTTTATGTTTCCAAATAGGCATTGCAGTAATATTGTGCACTTGATACATAAGAAAGGCCAATACACTCACACTTGTGTCATGTTTTTCTCAAAACCTCTTGCCCCTGTTTGCCTATAGGAATACTATTATTGGTATGACCATAATTCTGAGGGCAATTAATTTGTTTCTGTTTTGTAGTATGTTTGAAAGAATGTTATCTAAACATTTTTTTCTGTGTAGAACATGATGAAAAGCATTGTGACTAATAATTATTAGACTGCATTATTCCCAGCTACCCTTAATCACACAGTTAATATTTTCATTAAATCCTTATGTTAGAAATGTTTACTACATTGTAGTGAAAATCTTAATTGCCCTGAAGTGTATTATGGTTCTTTTTCTTTAAGAGATGTCTCTGAATATTTAGGACATCTCTTATGATGCTCTGAAACAGCTGAAAAGCAAAACAGAAAATGGAAGTTACTTTTGTATTACCCTGCTATTACACAAATCTTTCTGCTGCTTATAATTTGAAATAATTGTCTTAGTAACTTGTATGTCCATCATACACCAAGAATTCTTTCACCCAGTCCATATAACAAGTGCAGGAAGAGTTCAGTCTACTGCCTTCATATTACATAAATACTTTAGCTTGTACTTTGCTGTGAATCACCAAATGTTCCAAGTTAATTTTAGAAAGGTGAGCTTGCATGGGGTCCATAAGTTGTTGAAAATGAAAGATGTTTCTGTACAAAACTATGAATGAGTCCCAGCATATTTTATGGAGGTCAAAGCACTTGTGCCATTAGTTTATGTCTGTGGAAAGCAAAGGTTCTGAAGGTGACTCAAAACAATGACAATATGCATTTAGATGTTAGGTGTGAATGTAGACACCTAACTCAAAGCTCTCAATCACCCTTCAGATGCCCTTGATAAAGGAAAGCAAGGACCCACATTTCACAGAAAATATTATTTTCTCTGGTATCTAGACCTCCTCAATCTCAAAGCTACTTTAGCAAATCTGCGTGTAAGCAACAAAACCATCAGTATTTCCTTTCATCCATGATACTGGTCAGATCTAAGTCAGACCTAATTCTGCTTTGAGTATAGGCAGCACAGTTTTGGGGTGGTTTTTTTAGTCAGTCAGTCTATATCAGGCAAGTGAGATCTAATTCTGCTTTGAGTATAGGCAGCACGGTTTTGGGGGGCTTTTTTGGTATTTGAGTATAGGCAGCACAGTTTTGGGGTGGTTTTTTTGGTCAGTCAGTCTATATCAGGCAGCTCCAGATCTGTCCATCAGGAGGGATCCATCCCCACTAAAGTTTCACAATGGGTCACTATGGCAGACTCTTTCAGAGTTACCTTCTCTGTGCTATGCACAAACAGAGCAGTGCACAGTTCCTGCACTGCAGTCAGAAAAGAATATATGTGTTCTGCTTCTCTCTGTGTTGTGGAGAGAATAATTCCCTGACTCTACTACTGGTATTCACTAGCCTTACTTCTGAGACTATTTCATAAACTCAGAGAACATCTATAAACGATGACTGAATGGAAAAAGAGATTTAACTTCACATCACCACTATTTAAACATGTATAATTTCTTACTGGGTTTTCATATCCGGACACTTTCCTCTGTACTCCTGGGAACTTTTACAGATCTTTGGTGATATTGGTGTTGAGCTTGGTTATGAATAAACTCTGATTTAGACAAGGGTGCTTGTCCTTCTTTTGATACGAGCTGTGTTTTATGAGCACAGTGAACCACTGCTAAATATTCAGTAGATTTTTGAAATTCAGTGCCCTGAACTTCAAATATTCACTGTGCAATGGATAAGTACTCCTGTACCAGGGCTCTGCCTCAATTTTATATCCAGCCTCAAGAGACTACGGAGCTCTGACTGAGATTTCCTCCTGATGTAGAGGAAAACATTAGGAGCACACCAGGGATTCTTATTGTAAGGATGTTTGCATGTTGCACTTCTGGGAAGGGAAAATAAAATATTTGCCTTCTGTCTGTTAAAAGTGGTGAACACTATGGCAAAACTCTGCCTGTGTTGAAGACTAAACACTGAATGGCTGTTTTTGCCATGGGACGAATTCGCTGTTTCCTTTGTCACATTTTTTCGTTAGGGAGCTCAATGACACAGGCTTCATCTGAAAAACCCTATCTCAGGGGAGAAGTACTCCACAGCCTGTCTGAGAGCAGAGCTGATTGTCATCTTGCTACGAAGACGCTACTAGAATGTGATAGAAAATGTGATCCCTGAGCTACAAAAAGTTGGAACTATTTTTTGAAGGTTGATCAATGAGATAAAAACCAAGCTCTTCTGTTGTGTCTGTGAGAATGACAAAAGCTACTATACTATAGTATTTTTACATCAAAATCTGTCTCAAATTACATACTTATTGCTGTCTAACCATAAACAGTGCCTCATTTTCCATCTTTTAATGGCCACGGAAGAAGAGCATGGACATATATGTGGTTTATTTTTTGCCTTATCCAGATTTGGAAGATCAGTTGGTCTGTATGTCAGATGGTCTTCATGCATCCCCAGGAACTGTGGAAAATACATTTCTCCTCACAAACATGTCTTTGTCTCTCACCACTGAATTCTGACAATTTCATAGGAATCTTTAGTGTTTTGCAGGTGCTTTAATTGACCCTTCCAAAAGCCCACATTTTTACTTGGCCATCTTGCCCATGGTAGAAAGCTGAATGCTTTTTGCTATTGAAAAACTCCCTCAAATACCAAAATATCAAAAGCTGAGATTGTTATATTGCTGCATAAAATGCATGGTATTATCCTGTGGAAGCAATGAATAAGGGACAAATGATTCAATTCTGATTTTGTGATAATGTTTTTAAGTCTTGCTTTTAGAACTCAGGGGGAGTCTCAAAAAAGGTCATGCTGGTTTTTTGAGTATGTCAGAAGAGATGGAGAACATCTATATAGTATAGTACAGTAGTTTTCTAAACAATCTGGTTTCTGCTCTGTCAGCCAATGCAGCATATCCTCTGAAGACTTAGGAAGCTTTGTAGGAGATTCACCTCAGGACAGCCATTCTAGATGGCACATTCTGAACCTGACCTTTCTCAGCTATAATTAGGATACCTGTCCAGATATATTAAAGAAAGGCTGGCCCAAATTTGCTTTGTATTCCTTTCTCTGAAGGTAATTTGGAATTAAAATCTAAAATTCACACGGCTGACTGAAAATTCTGTTAGTCAAGCCTTTTCCTGGACATCTGGTGGCAATCTGCTGCTATTCTTCAAGACAAAGACTTGTGGGAAGTAGGGAGAATATGCTGAAACACAGTCCTTGTGGAATATATGGTAGTCAGCACCTCCACAGCTTGAGCCTTCCAGGTCATTGCACTGCATCAGTGTCTGAGACAGGGTCATACCCTTCATCTGGCTGATCTCTCTGGAGCTATTGTTTCCCGTTCCACTTTGCATAGAGTGTGCTTAATGCCGTTTTCCCAGGTGTGTGGTCTAGAATGTTTCTGGCAGCAGTATTCCAATTAAGGCTGACGACATCTTAACATAATTAGAGAGAACTAAGTCTCTAGGTGTCCTCCTCATTACCACAAACACTACTTACCTTTAAAAAAACTCCTGCTGAGAACCTGAATCTCTGGCAGTCTTTTCTGCTGACCTTAGATCTGTTTGTGGGGAGTATGCTGGGACACTTAATCCCAGAGCATGTTCATTTTAAATTCAGCAGCAGCAGGAATTTAGTGGAGAGGCTTGCTAGAGTGGTAGTGTTCAGTGGACACATCTTCAAAGAACACCCAAGGGACTTTAACAAACAGGGCATGTCAAATTTTATATTTGGAGTTGAGCTAGTGCTTGAGATTATGTATTTAGCACAGTCCTAAATCTTCAATTTCTCCTGTTCAGAATCTTATGCACCCAATACTAATGCTGAAGATTCTTTTTGTCACTTCCTTTTCCTTCTGCTCATTATTGAATATTGAATCACGTAGTGATTCCTTATCGAATCATTATTAATCGCATAGTGATTCATTATTGAATCACATAATTTTGCAATGGGATTTTGAGATTTGGTTGCACATAATTACATTATTGGAAACTTTCTGAACTGGCAAACAATTGTGCTTCAACTCTGACTTCCTTGTGAAGTCAATGTATCTCAGCATTCAGAGTGCTGAAAAAAATCCAGAATCCACTCAGCATAATATATTGAAGTTCATGAAGGAAAAGATAAGGTCAAAGCCAGGTTAAATACTCAGGTCATATGTGGAGATGTTCACATTAACCATAAATATGTTTTATATTCTCGGTTCTTCCCAACACATAATATGTGGTCTTTTATTTCCTTGTTATCTGCAAAGCTATAGAAACGAATTTCCATTTAGGAATGCATAATCAGGTCATAGAAATTGTTGTTCCTCCTAGTTGGACGCTGGAATATAAGGACATGTCATCACCACACTATGCATAATTTAAATGTGCTTCTGATGACCTGAACTTAGCTATGAACTTCTAAGTAGAGTTTAAGTATGCAGTATTAAAACTAGCAAATAGTGTTCAGTAGAATACTCCAAATTTGTAGTGTCATGGTCAAAAAAGTCACCAAAAGTTTTTCTGTTCCCTGGTTTTGCTTTTCCACAGGTATTTTTTACAGGTTATAAAAACCCCACCAACAATCCAAAAGTAAAACCAAATCAAAATGACAATAAAAACCAACAAAACAGCCAAATAAAAACCCCAGAACAACAACAACAACAACAACAACAAAACCTCAAAACCAACTAAACAAAAACTAATGCTCTAAATGGAAATGTTTGCTACAGAGTTCCAGAACATGGATGCTCGTTGTTCATATGTCAGGATGTCTCCTTTTTGTTTTCCCTAGATTAAAGGAAAAAGGGAGCTATCACCTGTAATTTTGGAGAGTCCTCATGGCCTGACAGACTCTACGGAGATACAAAGGTTAATTATGCATCACTCTCTTATTAAATATAAAGTGAAAAATCTTGGCTTTTGCTTAGGAGTAATTTTTCTTTATACAATCAAACTGACAGTGCTACCCAAATAAAAATGAATTCTTAACTACTAATCATATGCGTTCTCAAAAGATCATAAAAACTAGTGAAACTTTTTCATCAGAATTATTTCTAACTAAAATGAAATTCAGAATAATATTGGTACATCTATTTTTAGAGTTCTCTGTGGTTTTGACCTTATCTTTTCCTTCATGAACTTCAATATTTTATGCTGAGTGAATTCTGGATTTCTGGTTGGTTTTTCTTGTCTGTGACATTTTAATGACTGTTTTTACTTTTTGGTGTTCTTTTCAGTGTCTGCATCCTGAGGATATTCTATTGGTTCATGGGATGTTTTTGACTGCAAGTCCTTGGGGTAATGACAGGACTATGTGCAGGTTTTGGATGGGGTAGGGTTAGTTTTTTTCACGCTGTCAGGTATGGTGCTGTGTTTTGGATTTGTGCTGAAAAGAGGGTGGATAACATAAAGATATTTTTGTTATTTCTGGGCTGGGCTTACACAGAGCCAAGACCTTTTCTGCTTTGTCCTGCTGCCAAGCTGGTGAGGAAGCTGGGAGTACATGGGAGGCTGGGGAGAGACCCAAGCTGACCAAAGAGATATTGCAGGCCATCTGACATGCTGCTCAGTACTTCAAGCTGCATGCAAGAAGGAGGAAGGAGGGGATGTTTGGGGTGATGGGATTTGTCCTCCCAAGTCCCTGCGAGGCATGAGGGGGCCCTGCTGTCCTGGAGATGCGAAACTCCTGCCCACCTATGGGACATAGTGAATGAGTTCTTAGGGTTTTTTTGCTTGTGTGTATGGTTTCTGCATTCCCTATGCAACTGAATTATTCTCCACCTATGAGTTTTCCAGCTTTTACTCTTCCAGTTCTGTGCCCAGTCCATCCTGCTGGTGGGGCATTGAGCAAGAATGACTGTGTGGTGCTGGGTTGCTGGCTGGGGTTAAACCACAACGCAAAATCACAGAAGATTCCTCATCTACAGAAATTAATCTATCGCTCCCAGAGACTCACTTGGAACTGCAGAGGAACTGTGAAGCTGATCTGCAAGTGTAATATTCAGTACTTCATAACCAGAGCAGGTACCTGCCAATGAGAGATAAGGATTTCATTGAAATTCCATTTTTCCGTTCAAAATCTTAATTTGTTTGAGCTGGCAAGTGAGCATTTGAATGCATGAAAGATGAAATCTAAACCTTTGCTGAGTGAAAGGTTACGTCAGTGTGTACTGACATAGGATCATTGAACCATAGAATCATAGGATTATAGAATGTTTGGGATTGGAAGGGACCTTAAAGATTATCTAGTTCCAACCTCCCTGCACTAGACCAGGTTGCTCAGAGCAACATCTGAACTGGCCTTGAACACTTTCAGGGATAAGGCATCCACAGCTTATCTGGGCAACCTGTTCCAGTGTGTCACTATCCTTACAGCAAGGAATTTCTTTCCAACATCTAATGTAACCCTCTTCTTGTAGTTTAAAAGCCGTCCCCTTTTTTCTACCACAATCTGCCCTACTATACTACTGTACTTCATAGATTTCAGAAATCTCTAGCTGAAACACCATCAAGACTATTTTTTCTCCCTCACAATTTCACAAAACATTATAAGGAAGATTTTTTTGCATTTTCTTTTGCTTTTTATGTTTTTTTCTTAATGAGAAAGGTTTTTTCATTCCTTTTTTTGACATAAAATTTCTGTGTAAAAAACCTCCCAGTGCTATTTGTTGGCAAAAATAGCTGAATGTACAGCTTTAACCTTGAGGGATGCAGACAATTAGAGGATATTGAGATTTCTAAGGATGCCTTCCCATTTTTATGTTCTATCATTGAATGTTAATAATGAATGCGGATTGAAAATTTTTGGAATGCAATGTCATATGCCTGAAAGCCAAGAGTGTCACAGATATGATCTTTGAATTTATTTTTTTAGAACTCATTGTACCGTGTCATGTATACTTCCTCTTTTTGAATGTTGTACATGTTGCTTAACCATGCAAATTATTTAAACAAAAATAATTTTCTGTATATGGAAATGGATACTCCTAAAGGCATAGTACCATATTCCTTCATCGGTCTGGAATTTAGATCCTGTTTTCTCTCATAACTGGATGTAAAAACCCAAGAAGACATAATGTTTGTATGAGTTAAGCATGTGTTCTGAAAATCAAATTTTTGAATTTTGTCTCTTTTTCAATATCTCTTTTTAGAGTTTGCCATCAGAATGACTGAATGTTTTTTACTAGCATTCAGTTCTTTTTTCCCTGCATTCTAATTGTAGTTGGGTTTGTGGAGTTTTTTTGTTTTGTTTTGTTGGGGTTTTTTTGTTCAATACATTTTTTCCTTCACTCAGACAAGTCTATCTTTTAGGTAGACAAGTCTACCTATGTTTTTCTTGGGAAGGTCTTTATCAGTTCCTTCCATTAAATGAAAATCTACAGGAGCAGGGTGTTGACAGCCTGTGTAACAATTCAGAGGCTTCTGTTCACAAAATAAATTCTCTATGTGTTGAAAACTAGCAAACTTTCGTTTCCAAAATTGTGTCTGTTATGTGATCAAGGCATTCCCGATATTAAAATAACTGTGCCATGATTAGGACTTTGATCGGTAAGAATGATCATGATTATCACCATAAAGATTTTTTTACTCATACTTAATCAGCTAACAATCCTGATATTCTGCTTTGTCACATGAAAGAAGGGGTTGTCATATGATTGAGATTATTCATTTATATGCTAGATATTAACAAGGAGTAATAAATGTGCAAATAGTTTTTTAGGGAAACTGAATTCTCTGTATTGGAAGTTAAGATTAAGCACCTTTTGAAAGCACTTGAGACACAGCCACTTTTGCTCCCATACTTGGACTGGAGAAAAATAGTGTGAATTATTTTTATGATTACCAGACTTGATAAGGAGTCAAGAGTTAGAGATCTGAAGACATCTGAAATGGTGTCAGGAAGCAGTTGTGATGGAGCTTAGCTTTAACAGCCGCAGTATCAAACATAAACCCAACATGCTCTTCCTTCTACTGCCACCAGTATAGAGCCATTTGTATTCTCTAGATTATTCAACAAGAAAGAAAAGGTGGCAACATTCTGAGCACATGCTTTCTTACCTACATTGAAACTTGGATTTTCATATGTTGCACGTCCTTTCTCTGTTAGTCTCTTCATCATCAAGAAAAAAAAAATCCAAAACCTAGAAACCTTTGTTTAGCATCTAATTCCAAACTGGGTATGTAATTCTGGAAAGTCTTTCAGCCAGAGGATCACTGCTCAGCCAGATCCCTTAACCCAGATGTAACCTCACCAAGTATTTAACAGAGTTCTAAATTTTTGTTCCAAATTGTGCCAACAGGAGCCTCAAAAAAGGGAAGGCATTTCAGCCTTCAAATCCTAAATGTTTTGCCTTTATTTACTTTTGCAGGGATTTCACAGTATTTGGAGATTTCTCAGTATTTGACATTCTTATTGTCTAAAATCCCAGATTAGACCTGTTCTTCATTAACTTCTGATTTGTAGCATCCTCTTTTCCTAGGCACTTGGTAATTCAGAATAATGGATTTAGATCATGATCCCCTACTTCTTTATTGATATCAATACTGAAAAGTTAATTTCAAATGAAAGAAGTATGCAACCTTACTGTAATATAGAAATACTTTACATTCGCTGTTGGAAGTTACACAGCTGTATTTCTCATAGTGGCAGATAAATTAGAAAACTTGCAAGACAAAAATTATCTATCAAAACCAAAGAAACCACAGATTTTAATGTGTGTATCTAAATATGTTAAGATAACTCATGAGTCAGAATTAAAGATTATGTTTGATTATATTAATTGTTCTTTATGTTTAATAAATAAACCAGGACAGATTCTCATCTTGTTATGCTGAATAGCTTCATAGCAGAAACCTATCATGCTTTCTGGGAAATAAGGTGCTCCTCAACAAGATGAAGTGCAAAAGGACCTGTGCTCTGTGCTATCGGGGGACAGAAAGGTCACCACTCCTTGTGTAGCATCTCTGTAAGTGCTCAGATTTTGGAAAGGATACTGTGGGTTAGTTTCTTGTTGCCATTTAACTTTTGCAATCAATTTCAGATTTTTTCCTTCTCCTGGAATTAAATACACCACTACAGTAACTGGTGATGCTATAAAGGGCTGTGAATCAGTATGCATCAATCTTTCAAAGTGTACTATAATTCTCAGAAAAATCTTAGATTGGTTCACACTTTATTCTGCAATGTTCTCTTTGTAAAGTAACCATTTTTCTGTTCTATTTTACACAGTTTGTTCTACAAACTTTGTGTAACAATGTTATAACCTTTCAGAAGGCCAAGTGATAAGTGGATAGCAAAAGGATCTGCCTCATATGTCATCTGGAAAAGTCATCAGCAAGTAGTTTCAGTCCACTGTAAAGAATTGTTAATTGAAGTTTGAGTTTTAGGGCATGTCTATAAGAGACAATCCAGTCTTGGCAATCTAACAGTACAAAGTCATGGCCTATAAATGGAATTTTTTTAATTTGCATTGACTTTTATATATGGAAAAAGTTATTTAAACTAATTTTTCACTGTTGTTTTCAGATAATTTCCATCCTCATACTGATCCTAAGATCTATGCATCTAGTTAAAAATACTCTTATACAACAACTCATTTCATGTAAGGGAACAATGCTTTGCATGAGGATGCTAAGTTATTTTGACTGTGTGCTTTAACATTAGCTTTTACCTTTTTTATCCTGTCACTGAAAATTACTTTCCAAAATTCTTTTCAAGCAAAAATATTAGTGGTCCTTGAACAAGTGCTCCACAGTTCATATAGCATCCTTCATTGCAAGTTGCAAAAATAATGGGATATTTAGACTTTTAATTAACAGAAAAATGAAAATAGTATTTCAGATGCTGTCCAAGAGAAAAGCCTGCTATAATTAACCCAAACCACCCAAATAATTCTGCTTTTCACTGAAGTTTTTCTGTTAGGAAAAACCCTCCTGAATTACACTCTGTACCTCAACAAGGGCAATTTTGTAAGCAGAAGAAGCAAAGTACTCAGGAGAAATAACTAGGTATTGGGAGTTTTCTCCTGCAGGCTTGGAAAGAGTTACTTAGAGCTCTAGTGCTCCTATGAAGAAGAAGAGATATCCCTGAAATATGGATAGAATTTTCAGCAGGGGATTTTACCATTGTTACTACTTGGAGCTGCACCTGGAGCTGAAGTAACCAGGAAAACTACGTGAAATATAAAACAGGTCACTGTAGTCAGGACCTTCTTAGGTTGACCTCCTCAGGTTCTTTTTTGAACAGAGCTCCAAGAAGTATGATAAATCCATGGTTGTGATGACCTAATCTTACTGCTACAGAGATTTAATGTTCAAAACAGCAAAGTCCCTGTTTAAAGCCAGTTATAAACACCTAATAAAGGCCATAGTGGAAAAGCTGAAGGACCTTTTCCTTAAAGAAAAAGTAGCATACTCCTTCAATCTGTAGAATTACCAGCTTCACTATCCATTTTAGATGGAAGTACTTCCCATTAAGTAAAATCATGATTGTATTCATTCTCTCCAATGATGATGGTGTGAAGGATCCCATCATGCAGATGGGAAATGTTAATTTTTTACTAACCCTGGAAGAACAGGAAGTTGAAAGTCAGCCTGAGAAGAAAATAGATTGTTATTTTCTTCTAGTAAACATTCAGAAAATTGTTACTCCAAAGGGGAAAGGTGTCTACATCAAACCATGTTCTTTTGTAGCTCTGCTGTGATCAGCAGGGAAAATAAAATCGTGCAACAAAGGTGTCATTCCCACCTACAGTACTGTGTAGAAAAAAGCTGCTATTGAGAATAGTGTGCTTTTCTCCCCCTATATTCCAGGAAGTGGCATAATTCAATTATGTTTTAGACATAGACATTATATTAGAGACTATTTAGGGACACAAAATTGATAATAAACATTGATACATTAAAGTTGAGCAAAAAAATCAGTCTTTTATATGCTCCTTTTAACAAAGCCTAGTGACCACATAGAAAGGAAACTGTACTAATAGAATTTTCAAAAAAATACTACTTTGGTGGTATGGACTAAATAGAAAATCTGAGCCAAATTAAATCTGTGGACCATTTCTTAGATATTATGGAGCCACAAGATTCTGCCCTAATTTTACAGAGTTAGTCAGTATTAGGTTGGCAACTGTGTTCCAAGAGAGCAGTGATATTTTAAACTAAGTAGACTTTCAAGGTGACAGAAACAATTAAGCAAGCACTGTAAATTACATATACGATTGTCAGCAAGGAGAAAGAATTTTCTTTGCAATGTCACAACCAATATTTCCTAATTAAAATTAAAAAAAAAACCCCAAACAAAAGTGATTTTCTGGGAAAGATACAGTCTTAACAAATTTACCAAGCAAGCATTCCAGTTATTGTGCTAGCTTGAGCTAATATGATGACAGTTTATTTTCATAAGTATGATATACAGCATCATGAGACTGTGGAGATACATCTTTCAGATCTGAGAAATGCATGTCACAGCCACACCAAATAATAATTATAAAATGCAGACATACTGAAAACAATTATAGTCTTCAATGGTCATTTAAATCAACGACATCCAAAAGTTCACAAATTCAAAGTAACACATTGATACTAGTGTTAACTTGTAATAAATATATTATAGTATTGTAATGTATTGAATTCTTGTCTATCACTTATCACAGATTATGACATAATTACATGTGTCACTAGTCTATGAAATAAGTAACGGAGTTCAATATATTTACTATTCAGTAACTACAATCACTAACATCAGGAATAATTATGTCCTGAAATTATTTTAATCCCCTTCTGTGTATGTTAGCACATATAAGTACACTTCTCTATTTGAGTTAAATTATCTAGTAAAATTACTGGCAATATTCCATTTTTGATTATCATGCTCATCTTTGAAAACGTTATGCAAAATCCTTTGAAACAGCTTCTATAAAATTTGGAGCAGACATGAGGATTGTAAATGTGCAAATGATGGCAAAAAGGGTAAATGCAACCAGACATAATCTGTCTATGACAGCAGCTGCGAACTTCCACTCACTACAGATCTCTTCACCCTCATCTTGTTTCCTGAACCGCGTTGCTATGAACTGGACTTCCTCCAGGATCTTCACAATCACCGGAAGAGTGTCCATTAAAGCTTTCTTTTGCACAAGCTCAATATCTTCTGCTAAGGGGCAGGTCATCTTTCCGCCCTTGCTGCCCAAGTCATTCTGCTGTGGGCAGCATGGGCTCTCCATGGCGTGGTAGCTGTAGATGGTGTTGCCATTGCTGGACTGGTGCCCAGGAAGGACGTTCACTTCCATGCTGTTTACACTCAGCTGCTGCTTGGAATAGCTGTACTTGCAAGACAGGGGCTTTATGTTTTCCCCGGGTTTTTTCATTCGTAAAAACCAAGCACACCAATTCAGCAGGATGACACGGACCTGAAAGAGAGTTATCATGGCAGAAATACAGGAGACTCTTAAGCATTTTAAAATTTTTTGTGACTATTATAATTAGTCTACACAGTGTCTTAGAAATACTGATAGATTCCAGTGTTCTTCAGCTATCTGCTTTCAAAATGTTTCTTTGAGGGTCTAGCTTTTTAAAATGATAGCCCTTTTTTGGATCTGTCTTGAACATAGGGGTGTTCAATGCCCACTTAGCATATAAAGCAAAAAATACCTAAAATCTTACTTTACAAAATGATCCTTAGAGACCCATCTCTATCAAATACTTTGAGATCTCTGCAGTTGAGCAGACCGCCTAAAATCAGCTGCATGGTTTTCAAATATTTCTCAGATTGGAAGGAAAGATATACAGTTAAATACTTTTGGGGGCCAATATTTAGATTTTGCTGAAAAAAAAATCCCTATACAACAGATTCTAGAACATTTCCTATCCCCATTGCTATTGCTTACATCTAAATAAAAGACCTTGGTTGGGTTTTCGTGGGTTTTTGAAAGCTGTTTTATATTCCTTTGAGGAGTTCAAGCATGTATTACAGCAGGCTTTTTTTCAAAAGAGTAAATAATTACATTTAGCAGTTCAAAATCTAAGTGCCACTATTAGCTGCTGTCATTTCCCTGTGTGCTGGTGCATCACGAGATGCTCTAACGTGCACATGGCAGATTGTGCCTCATATGTTTCTTGTCAAGGTCATTAAGTGAGCTAACTCTGGAGAGTGCTTCCAGAATTTTTTTCCAGTGAACTGACCTTCAGATGTTTGGCCTGAGCCTGAGCCTGCTAGAATTCCTATTGAACACTTAACTGCGAAACACAGGAAAATGTTTGTGGATTCAGTAACATCTTGTGTTACTGCTGCTCTTGTGAAGAGCAGCAAAGCAAATTAGCAAAATCTTGTAATTATAAGATCCTCCAGGTGTTATGCATACAAAAAGGTCATTTACAACGTGCTTGAGAGGGACCCTCCATGCATACAGGCCTTTTTGATGACTTTATTACCCTGGTTGCAAGCCAAATAGTCTAACAACAAGGAGGGAACAGATGTGGCCTCTGGTTTCCCTTCTGAGCCTTGACTCACAAGGATTCCCTGTGTAATCCTGCTCCTGTTACTCTGGTCATGTTTGGCTTGGGACCACACTTTTCCTCCAAAGCTGCAGTTTTAGATGCAAGAAAAGTTGACTCCTGTGTTTGCACAGTACAGATAGAGGAATGGGGAAATTACAGCTAGCACTTGAAGTTACTGCTGTGATGACAAGCATAATTTCAGAAAGGAGGAAGCCTTAGTAATCACAGATAGGAATAATAATAGTAAAAATAGTTATAATAATAATAGTAGTAGTAGTAGTAGTAGTAGTAGTGACCACACTTTTCCTCCAAAGCTGCAGTTTTAGATGCAAGAAAAGTTGACTCCTGTGTTTGCACAGTACAGATAGAGGAATGGGGAAATTACAGCTAGCACTTGAAGTTACTGCTGTGATGACAAGCATAATTTCAGAAAGGAGGAAGCCTTAGTAATCACAGATAGGAATAATAATAGTAATAATAGTTATAATAATAATAATAGTAGTAGTAGTAGTAGTAATAGCTGCCAAAACCAATGACCAGTGAAAGACAGTTACAAAATTTTTTAATTCTGCAATGTGAGCTCTTCTATGTCACAGTCCTGTACCATTTTCTATGAGCCATGTCGCTTCTCTCCCACTAGTGAATTTTTTGTTCTTCATCATTGTCATGGTTTTGGCTGTATTTTCCTAGTAGCTGGTACAGAGTGGTGTTTTGGATTCAGTATGAGAACAAAGTTGATAAAACATTGATGTTTTGGTTGTTGGAAAGTAGCGCTTACCCTGAACCAAGGACTTTTCAGTTTCCTGTGCTCTGCCAGTGAGCAAGTGCACACAATGTCATGAGGAAGCATGGCCAGGACAGCTGACCTGAACTAGCCAGAGGGATCTTCCAAAAGGATATAAAGTGTGGGGAGTTGGTTGGAGGCTGTCAATTGCTTCTCAAAAACAGGCTGTGTATCAGTCAGCAGGTGGCAAGCAATTGTATTGTGCATCACTTGTTTCTCTTGCATTTCATTACACTCTCTCATCCTTGCTATTATTATTTTTTATTATTGTTACTCATTACTATAATTAATATTATTCATATTATTATATTGTATTCTGTTTCAATTATTGAACTGTTCTCTCAAACCACAAAGTGTTGGAGTTTTTTTCTTATTCTCACCATCACAAGGGAAGGGAGCTGGGATGTGAGCAAGTGGCTGTCTGGTACTTAAATGCCAGTTAGATTTAAACTATGAAAGTCCTGAAAGACTGTTTTCCATTATTCATATTATTTTGCTTTAAATATTTCATTATTTCCTCCATAGTCACCACAAACAAATAGTTACCCACAGTGTTGCAGCCTAAGAAACTGACTCTGCCTTTAATTGAACTTACTTAATTATAATGCGCTCAGACTGCTCATGGACTCAAAATGGGACAACATGGAACAAAATAAAGGTCTTAATTTCAAGCAATGTGTCAACAGTGTCAGTTGCAAAGGGAAGAGAGAAGTTAATTCTCTAGGACTGTGAAATTCCAAAACACTTAGTCAGACAAGCTTTCTTATTAGAAAATGCTATATGTCTGCCTTAACTCTGAGAGGATATGTGAGGTGAAAAAGAGCTTTTATATAGGAATGCTGCTTTTTCCTTCAAGACAGAGGTTTTATTCCTTAGGGAAATTACTTTTATAACAATAGTCAAATCCATTTCCCATAGAAAAATAAATACCTAGAAGACAGTAACACAGCTTTTAATTAGCTTGGATTTCAAATGCCCTATTTCCTTGAAAACACAGACACTCAGGCATCAATCTGTTCTTGTCATACCAATTAATTCAAGAGACAGCTGCAGTGTACAGGGTAGCAGCTGAGTATGATAATATGAATCTATACTCCCACCTGCATTGTCATATATGGATTTCTATGAAGGAAGTACACAGGTACAGCTGTCTTTAGAGGTCAACAACCCTTCTGTGAGTCTCTCCTAGCTATAATACAGCTATACTGCTAACCTCCATCACAGCCACCAGCCTGGCCGAGTCCAGAGCAGACAGTCTCCAATTAAAGCTCTCTTGATAAGGGACATCTGCACCTGAGGAGAACTGTGCATGTCCAGGTTTGAATCATATCAAAAGGGAAGCCTAAACATAACAAACCTGCTTTAAGCACGACAAAGAGCCACAGTTCTCTTGCCTTTCCCCACAAAACCCCTTCTTCCCTCAGTGCTTGGTCTCTCCATATCTCTTTCCCATGAAAGAGCCTTGGCTGTCAGTAGAGAAAGGTCAGTTGAGCTGTAGTCCATACTTGATGTTATCCACTTCCAAACAGCACCTGAGCTGGGCCTTCCTTAGTGGTTTTTTCCATGCTAGCTCAGCAGACATTATCAAAAGTGTCCATCAGTCAGCAGCTCTCATTTTTCAACTGAGTAGCCAAGAAATGCCTCGACTGAACACCTTGGATTTAAATTCCTCTCTTGGAAAAAGCTGGTTTGTAAGTCATCAAAGATTAATGGAAAGGAAGACACAATTCTAAGCAGTGGAATAAGGAAAGTGAACACCTGTAGAGAGGATAAACACTAACAGGCACTCTCCTCCCTCTTCTGTTGCAAAGTGCAAGTACAGAACCCCTTGAGAGAGAGGCAGGGAAAATAAACTGCTCAACTGCAAATGGTTTAGAAAGCAGCTGTGTTTAGGAAATGCATCCATTCAAATCTTCTGGGTCTGCAGAAGCTCCCACACATGCCCAATTGTCCAATGCCTCTCCCTGCAACTGACTCCAGCAGACAAATCCATTTAAACAGGAGGTGAGAACAATCTTGTAACAATATCCAATTAATTAGGGTTAGAGCTTGCAATAAACTGATGCCTGGCTCTGACAAGAACAGAACATTGTGGGAAGTAAGTAAATGGTAAGGGCAACAGCTGGTACCTGAAATGCAGAAAAATGTAATGCAAAAAATTTTATTTTTTCTTAAGTTATTTCTTCACTTCAGATTTTTTATTTTTATTTTTACTGAGCAAAAGTCATTCAAAGTGTCTCTGTAAGAAACACCTGACATAGATAGACAGGAAAAATTGAAAAAACCAAAAAACAACCCAAACCCAAAACAACAACAAAAAGAATAGATACAAACACAAATTCTAATTGAGCCTTGGCCATGGCTTGTAGAGTAAAAGTGCCTACTTTTGTGGGGTCAGCCTCTTTCCTACACACTTGACCTTCGCTCTTTTCCTCCTGAGATCCCTCAGCCCTGTCAACATGTCTGGTCTATACCTTTCACAGTCTATCATCTGCACTTTCCAGTTATGCTTCCCACAGTTTTTGCTTCCTGATGGCATGTTTTGTAATGTATGCCAGTTCAGCTGTCAGGCCACTGAACAAGGCTTCTCCCGAATGAGAAATTGTTGCACTTTGTGTTTTCTGCCAAGAAAACACGAGACTGGTAGAGAGCAAGAGCTGACTTGCAGAGCCTGTGAGGAGGACTAACATGAGCCATTGTGCCTGATCTCCTCAAAAAGCAATAAAATGGGTTCTGTTACACTGCTGCAGACTCTGCCCATGAAGACATCTGAAGCATGTTTCCCAGATTTGTGCCCTCAGATTTTGCCTACAAGCAGTTTCATCCAGAATTCACATTCACTGCTGCCTTGAAAGTCAGAGGTTTTTAAATCATACAGCACTTTGGGAAATAATTGGGAAATGTCAGGATAATTGTGTAGCATGAAAAATGTGGTGAAGAAGATATCAGAGGTTGTTGTACAACCAGACTCTTACAAACAGGGTGGTAGATAGTTGACCAGGACTATCTGCTTCTGCTTTTGTCCTTTTTCATTCTCTAAATACAAGCACAACTTGTCTATTCTAAAATCTATTTTAAAAAGGAGAGAAGGAGAAAGAGCATAATTTTCTTCTAACTTGAAAATCTAAAGGAAACACTCAATTTGAAAGCCAGCTGGCGTTGGTGCCAGACCTCACTGGGCTGACAAAGTCTGCTGATGCAGAGAAAAGAGAGTCCACATGCTAATGCACAGGGAATAGATCAGATGGCAGCAGACATACTGCCCAGTAGAGACTAGCGTTGGTTTAGCACATTCTGTCAGTACTGGTGTCTGCTGGATAAGAAATTAAAGGTCTGCACTTGCAAAGTGGATGGCGAATAACATAACTTTGTAATGACTCAAATACTCACTCTGTCATAAGGTTGAAAACAAAGGCCAAATAGGAGGAACTATTTTTAATGGAGAATAGGGGAAACTGGTTTTAGTGGAAAAGCACATTTAGTATGTTTGCTCTTTCCCTTCAATTGCAAACATAAGCATCAACTACACTGTTTGTGACTGACTCTTCAGATTAATGGAAAATATCTTCTGCCTCTCACCTATAACAAGTTTACTGTAGCTTTTAGACAACTTTCTTTTCTTTCAGTAGTAACCTCCAGAATGTTTATCACCAAAGCTGCTTACCCATTTGGGCATCTTTCCTGCTTGGGGGTCATGATGGTGAAACTGCAGAACCAGCACTGTTACCACCACAGACAGACCGACGATGACCATGATGCTAGCGAAATACTGAGCTGCAAGCAAAAGGAGGACTTGGTTACGAGGTGGGGGAATACAAAGAGCACGTAGTATTCCTTGGCCATGCCTTGAGATCCACATTTGAGAAGCACTGCATCACATCTGAACACTCTATTCTCTGGTCTGCTACACTTGTGCATTTGAGGTGTGTATCTGCTTGGCTCCCTTCTCTCCTGTGAGGGAAGGCCTAGAACACACAGAAAGTAAAAACTGTTTGGTTTTTGTCCCTGAAGAGGAGTGTAGGGCCTCAGAGTAAGAACACCTTTGTGCCTGCTGCCAGCCAGTGAGAAGTTGAGGTGACAACACCCACTGAACACCAGCATTCCCAGTCCTAGGCCTTCCCTGGTACCAGCAGAGGTGCTGGAGAGAGATGCTGTCCTCATGGTGCCTCTGTATCCCTTCAAAAAGTGTCACCAGTTCCCCACCTTTGCCCCACTATTGCTCCTAGGTGCTTAGGCATATTTCTCATTAGTCTTCTTAGACCTCAAAACACTTGTTCTAGTTACTATGAAAGAACAGTAAAGCTTCCTTCAGTGCTAAATTTGCTGTGCAGGAAAGAAACCAAGATCTTGAAAGCCAGAACTGAGGCTTGAAGCCACATCTCCTAAGTGGCAGTATAGCTTCCTCATGCCAAGTGAGGTTGATGTGCTGGAGCGTAAAGCAGAATTGCCCATGGGGAATTTGAAAGCTTCAGTGGCAAAATACCAGGGAGCATTACTGTTGGCTGACATTATGGTGCAGTGTGGGAGAGCACATCATACTGCGCCAGCGTGCAGCCTCTTGCAACCCCCAGCCCTCCCTCCCGCAGCTTGAAGAAAAAATAAAAATTCAATCAAAGCTCCAAAGCAAGTTTTGTTCTGCCCGTGTTTCTTAATACCAAATCCCACTGCTCTGGGGGCAAAAAGCTGGCCTAAAATAATGAGGTTCTAAGGCCTTCCTGAAAACAAGGCTGCAATTGCTTCAAGAGGTATGGCTTTTCATGACAAAATGAATTCTGTATCTAGATGAGACGGATAGTCCCGAGGGTGAGATGAATTTAAAGGTCTCTATTGCACTTATTCATAGAGTCAACAAGCAGGCACAAGCAGAAACCAGGTTTCATGGAAGTTGTTACATTCCCCATGTAACAGAAACACAGCAGTGTTGATATTCTTGGTTTAATCACCGCCATGAGTCAGTAAATATCATCAATATCATCAAAATGAGTCTGCAGATTTTGATGCCACCAGACTGAAATGGTGGTCCATTAAATGGCTTTAGCTAAGATTTTTCACATATCCTTGGAAAATTAGTCACCTAGTTAAACTTGGAAACAACCTGATAATATCTGACTCAAGATCCTAGACAATGATTAGCAGAGGAATTGAAGCTCCCAGGATTTTTTATGCTGTAAACCCAGAAACAGATGTTAGGAAACTGCTGTATAGAACAGCTATTAAATAGAAAACAGTTCTCTCCAGAACAGACTGGGAACGAGAGGGGAGCCAGGAGCCCATAAAGAAAGATATGTCATAGTTTTGCCTGGTGGTAGGCAAAGAAGAGGCTGGAGATGTGTCATCTGCATTTTGAGGGGAGGAGTGGGTGCTCCTGTTCAAGGTACACTGAAGTCTTCTGTTGGAAAGTAAGGATGGAGGAAATAGTGCATGGTACTTGAGACCTATGTGTTAGTATGAGGCAGTCAAATGTGTACAACATATCTCTGAGATCTGGCAGGTAGATCTCTGCCCACGAGGTGGGTGCAGGTCCTGTATTCAGAGAGAAAGTCACAAAGTCCTGGAAATGCCCAGGACTGCTCTAAGGCTGACTTTTGCCAGTCCTGAAGACACAACAGTGAAAGTAGAGGAAAAATATAGCAATGACTGGCACAGCTGCAGGGCTTTCACATCTCTAGCTGGAGATATGATGAAGGTTGCTGCCTCCTTTTGTGCAAGAGGAGAAGGTAGAACTAATAGCTATTGATCACAAAGGAATTGCTGGATCACATGCCCATGCATCTCCTTGACTGAAAACCTGACTGTCCTTACAATCTAGAGCCAGGCAGGGATGGCTAAGACCCTGTGTCTAGACTTAGTGGCCACTCCCCTGTAAGGGAAGGAAAAGCCTCAGAACTCAGTGGGTGTGCCCACAAGGCAAAAAGAAAAAAAAAAAAAAAAAGAAAAAAAAAGGAAAAAGGTATGGGTCTGAATTTCTGATCTTTTCTTCCAGGGTTTAATCATACATCCTCTCTTTCCTGGCAGCAGAAAAACATAGTCTTACTGCAGCAGGAGAACTGATGAGGAAAACTCCTGTGCTGTCCTCCATGCACCTCCTTAAAAACATGACCTAATCTTCCAGTCTGCTTATTTCTGTTCCTGACAGTCTTTTGCCCTTGCACCAGCTGTCACCATCACCCGGTGACAGCTACAAGGGCTGCTGTCCCTGTTCACCTGTGAGGAGCCAATTCAGTTTTTTTATGCCTGAACAATGGTTGTCGGAGGCACAAAGGGGAGACGTTGCACTTGTGCCATGTCCAGGAGGCAGCTAGGAGAAAATGGAGGAAAGCCTTGTCTCTGGGAGGACCTTGCCTGGCCTCCAGTTCATGTCTCGCATGGGACAGGCAGCCACCAGGGGAGCACTGAAGGCACTGTACCCCAGAGACACTCTGCAATCAATGGCAACAGGTCTCTGCCAATGGACTGCACTGGGACATCGGGCAGGGCCAAGGGTCTCCTGTCAGCAGGCAGACTTTGGGAGGAGCCGGGGATATAAAAAGTAGCTGCATCACAAGCCTTGGGAGCTCTCTGGGGCCTGTTCTCTCTTTTGCCTTTTGTCTTTTTGGGGGCTTCTTGAGGCTTAGTCTTTTTCCCAGGCCCCAGCTGACCTTTTGGCTCTCCTGCCCTTACTGGCTCTTGCTCGCCCTCGTGTCTGTCCTGCCTCCGTGTCCCTGACCAACGCCCTGTGTTCCTGCCTGAGCCACCTGTATCCAACCCTGCACACCTCCAAGCCTGCCCACCACCATGATCCTCGCCCCAGCCCTGTCCAGGTTTCTGGCCCTCCTGCCCAATCCCCCTCACCTCGTGTCCTCCCCAGAAGCTGTCCACAGGCAGGGAGCATGCACAACCTCAGGACATGGAGGGCACTCCCCAACCTCTGGAGATAATATCCTCTTTTTCCTTCTGCCTCCTCTCTCCCTCCCTCTCTCCCATTTTAATTCCTCTTGCTCCATCTTCTCTAGCCCTCTTTGGTAGAGTAAATCCTTTTTATTTTGTTTTTTCATTACCAATAAATGGTTCTCAGATACAATGTTTGCCTTGTTTGGCTTAATTTCGCAACCATCCATTATTAAAAGAACTCCATGCAGTTCCCCACAGTGGAATTCAACATCACCTCTGGCACCCTCTCTGAATATGACTATGACTATGACTCAGCCCTCTCCAGCAACCCTGTGAGCAGAGAAGCCTTTCTGCTTAAAGGACCAAGCTACAATGCTCATGGATAATACTTCTCTTGGAGCCACAGGACTTCAATCTTCACCCATTCTACCCTAGCCCCATACTGCTCTGAATTAGCAAACTCTGTTTCTGGTTCTCCACTGACGTTGCTGAGCACAGAAATAGGATGTTGTCCTGTGAGATGGGGCATGGTGTAGATGGGGGGGACAAGTAATGAGGTTTTGTCTCCCAAGCAACAGACCAGGCCTAGCCACCAGACCTTTCTGGCAGTATTTTAGGAACCATCCTAAATCCTTTTTGTTCATTTAGTGCTTTGAAGCTGTTGCCCCTACAAAGTCCTATGCCCATGTGTTGTCCTCAGGCATTCACATTGATCAAGTTGGATGTTGGATGCCTCCCACTGGTGTTCCTGTTTCTATTCTATCTTTTCAGAAAACATCAGGCTTTGCACGTGAAATGAATAACTGGGTTAGATCCACTCTAAGTCCAGTAATTTCAGTCATTCAGGGCTGAATGCTTTGTGCTTCTTGTGAGCTCAGAATGAGATATTCACTGGTCCTTCTGGAAATGTTCCAGGTGAGAGAACTAAAGCCTGTGCAAGTTGATGAAAACCTCAGATACCAGCAGAGGGGCTTCCCACCACCCTTCTTTTCTCCTATGGCAGGGACCAGGCTTGCTGCTGGCAGATGCTGTGACAGTCTACAAATGGCAACGGCAGAGTTACTCAGAGACCAAGAAAATCAAAAGATAGAGGAGAAAGTCTCTTTATGACTTACTGTTGTACACAGACAGAAAAGAAATACATAAGTGGACATATGATTATGGTACTTGTGTTTTGAAACTCTTCTCCTTTCACATGCTTTTGAAAAATAGAAATGGGAGTTTGAAAAGTAAAACTTTCTCTTGTTTAATTTTTCTGTAAAGAAAAAACCTCCAAGACTCTTGGATTTGGGAAAATCATCACTGATCATGGGGAATGAAGCTGTAAGAGCTGCCATGGATGAGAATTTCTGTTTCATGTAGGAGATTGAGCAGGGGCCTGATTCTGACAAGGTACCACACAGGACCATGAAAGGATAGGGGGGAAAAGTACTCCAAAAACTCAAATAGGGACAGAGTAAAGTGAGATGGCATCAGCTGAGAACATACTGTAAGATGACAAAAAATGTAATACGGATTAATCTAATTTTCTCTCTAGTCAGAACAACTAATGCCTTATGTTCATAACTTAAAACAATCAGTAACATAACTTAAAATGATTTGTAAATCCTGAAGGTGACAAAGCACCACATTACTTCCCCGTCCTAGTAATTTCCAATCTCATTTGCTGTAAGACTAAATGCAAGAAATCACCCCAAGCATTTGCTGCAAAGGTACTTAACTGGTGTGCAAAGTGTTCATGCTTACTGAAATGGCATAGGCATGGTAAGGAACAGCAAAGAAGGGACACAACTGGAAAATATCATTATAATGGAGCAGCAAGTAAATTGTTATTTTTTAAAAAGCAGAGGAGCTTAGCAAAATAAGACAGAGAAATTCGGTTTTGCTAACTGGAGATGGAGATAACTTTATTTTTATTGTGCTTCATTTGATACATCCAGCCAAAATGTCCAGTATCACATGAATGTTAACCACAGGAAGAGCCAGTTCCTCATATTTATAAACCTCATGTTCCCCGTTTCAAACACTGTCTACAGATCAGCTTCCTGGTGTTCCCCACTTTCTGCTATAAACTCATTTTAAAGCAAAATACAGACTCTTAATTCAAAATCAGTGGTATTATTTTGGAGGGAGCTGGTAGAAAATAAGGATTTGCAGCACTTTGAAATTATTTTGGCATGGAAGAAAATCAGAAATTATTAACTACTTCTCCTGTACAAGGGGAAGCCTTGAACTGCAAATAAAAAGTGTTTACTAAAGAAACAAATCATCTGACTGGCCTGATACATCTGAACATCTCATTTCAATATTTGGCTTTTGGGCAGAAGCATGCTTTATCTGCTTTGACAAAGTACTTTGAAAGTGCTACTTCCTCAGAGCACGGGCTAGGATGGACAGAGGGCTGCTAAGTCAGAGCTTATTGCAGCATTAGTCTGAAGCTGAAGGAGTCCAGCCATGGGTGCTACTGGCTGTTTTTCTCTGTGACTATACCTCCTGAGCTACCTAGGGCCTGAACTCAAAGCCCGCAGAGCTTCAGCTCAATACAAGTGCAAAGAGCAGTGTGAAGTTTTCAAAGCAGGCATTTTAGGGTCTGTCTCTGTACAGTGTCACCCTGTCCTCACAGTGGTGGGAGTGTAGCACAGGAAAACAGAGAATTGCAGCAAGTGGGGGGAAGCGCAGCCAGTGCCATGCAGCCCCAAAAGTTTTGCCCCTCCGGACGTCATATTGCAGGCAGGGGAAAAGAATAGTCAGGAAGGTGTACTGGTTACCCTTCTCACTGGCTTGGCCTAAATTTTCCAGAGTAATGGCATTTGGCCATGTCTGACTTAACGTGGGATGCAGATTGATCTGTCTTTCTAAAGAACTGGCTGGTTTTGGAAAGAACTAAGTATTACGTTAGAAGATATGTTCTTTTAAGTCTATGAGCCCAAACTAGCAACTTATCCTGAGGCATTATTGAAGAGTTTCCTACAGCAGTGCATGATAAATTTGATTCTGGTCACTGCTTTATTTGGATTCCACCACTGGATGTAGGCCAACATGACCACCAACTGTGTAATCTTAAGGAGGCTTAATCTTATCCAGCCAAAGGATAGTAATGACAAGTAAGAGTTGTAGTTAGGAATCTGTATTGACTTCGAGGAATTTGTTCCTTAGTGACTTCTTAATGCATGATTTCCTAGTCTTAATTATAAGATTGCTTTTGGATAGAAAACACCGTTTTATAGAACAGATCAGGGATATGAAGACTTTAAAGGAATTCAGGTGCATATCTATTGCCTCAGGAAAGAACTCATCCTTTCCTGAAAAATGGCCATATAACCATTACCAAAACGAGATCCTTGTCCACTATTATTTACCTAGAATAATGGAATCATTTAGGTTTGAAAATACCTCTAATATAATTGGCTTCAACCATTCACCTAACATGGATCACAATGTCTTTATTAAAAAAATAGTCCTTACAGTGTAGAGCTAAATACCTCTAATGTAGTTTTCAGATGAATTACCTAGTCCTTTAATTTCAAGAAGCAGAGCCTGATCTTTTACAAAGGCTCTAATTAAAATAACAGTACTTGTTAATAGCAGTATTTTTTAAATTTTGATTTAGTTGCTGATCCAGGAAATCAACACAGTGGGACTTGGTTATGTCTTCCTATGTAATGCACTGGATAAGTGCAATAGTAGGGACTGGAAGATGCACAAAATCAACATGAAATTACTGGCATTTATAGTGCAGAACAAATCTGCATAATTACATAGGTTTTTAGAAAGAGAAAAAAACAATTGTCCTATACCTGAGCTGTATCACCCAGGCTTTATGATTTTACCCAGTGATTAGCACAGTCAGACCAGTAATTTAGTTGTGTAGCACATCTGGAGTTCTCTGCATTTCTGTACGTACTTTCCTCAAGTAATGAACTCCAGTTTTCTACTTATATGGTCTCTTGATAAAGGTAACTTTAAAGAGAAAAATTAAAAGTAAGTAAAATCACAGCTGCAGCAA
This sequence comes from Passer montanus, assembly GCF_014805655.1. Classification (NCBI taxonomy): domain Eukaryota; kingdom Metazoa; phylum Chordata; class Aves; order Passeriformes; family Passeridae; genus Passer; species Passer montanus. The sequence continues at coordinate 1,090,397 of NW_024370152.1, read as the reverse complement.
GACACACTTCCCGCGAGGCATGATTAAGCTACAGTAGGAAGGGTAGGTTTAGGACACAGTTGCTGCTGTATAGCCATGGTCTGACAGTCTTTTAGGAGCTACACTCTGGAGGTTTGAAGTGCCAGGAGGGACTTCCAGTACCCCGTAGAGAAAGAATCATTGTTCATAAAGTTGACATGTGCTGGATTCTAGCCAAACTGTTATGTTTGTAGATGTCATGGGCCTTCAACTCTTTCGATTTAAATGATTGAGCATATTGCTGTAATCGAGGTGATTACTGTTTTAAACAGAAACAGAGACATTGTTCCTTGGGTCAGCCTTCTCCTTTCATTGGTATCTCTGTGGAAGGGCAGGATTCAACTTTTAAAATTGTGTGGTGCCTTTCTTTTGCATAGATGTGTACTGTTGAAAACTGGGCTTTGAAAATAAATATTTTCCCCAAAAGGGAAGGTGTGCTAGAGAAGCATAAGAGCAGACATGCTGCTGGGCAAGGAGCTACTGATTTGAATGCAAATCCCAAGAAAGCTGAGTGAGAGGAGGGGGCCAGCCTGTCCAACTGGAACATACAAAAGCTCTACCCTGCAGCAGGAGCAGCAGGTCCTGGTGCTCTAAAGTGCTGAGCAGCCAGCGACTGATTCCTAGGCCAAGTCTTGTCACTTGCTCTTTACAGGAAAAGAAGTTGACCTGTTTTAACATATATTAACATGATAGTCGGTAGGCCACTAAGAAATGGGAATCTCTCATCTGAGGAAGTTGGATGTGTGGAGTAAGAGAGTCGCTGCTTTGGGTAGCTTTATAAACAGGTAGAGAATGCAGAACACCTACCAAGGAAGGGGTGACCCACTTTGCAAAGGTACAAAAAAACAACCATCTTGTCCCACTTGCATACTTCTGATTATTTAATCTGATAGGTGCTTTGTTTTTTATTAATATAATTTGACGTTCCCCTTAACTAAGAGCAACTAACTAATGATTTCCACATAACTGTAAATATGCTCTAGATTGCAAAAGCTAGTACTTTTCCCGGTGCCGTATTAGAATAGTTCTCCTTTGCTACCTCACTAAAGACACTCCAACAGCAGCTGTGATACTTTTCCATATTATTAGAGTTCAGCAGTTAAAGCTGAGGTCAGACAAGAAAGTACAGCATGTTAGGCATTAGTGGCTTTGAAATAGCTGTGAGGGTGCATGCAGATCCAGAGAGGTATGGATGTATTTTTTTTCCTAAAAACTCAAGCCCTAAAAATATAATGCAGATTTTTAAAGCATGTGGAGTCACATTTTCAAAGTATCTCTGCCCCCATAAGCATGAAGACCAATAACAGTGACTCTTCAGCAGAGCAGCAAGGGATCTATCTACTTCAAGATCAAAATGTCAGCATCCTTCACAAACCACATGCTTTAGAAGATTTGTTTATTCCTGAAACCTGCTCCTAACCATGCTGATTCTTCAAAACTGGAATGAACTTTCCAAATGTACTCCTTTTCCTTGTATTAATTCTGAGGATTTTAACTGAACTAGAGATCATACTGAAAAACCGAAAAACTGTGATCATGACCTGGCATATTCTATTCCGGAGCTAAAATATCCTCTGTGGGATCACCTGTAAGACTACTGTGAGGAAAAGATGCTATGTCACTTTGTTAGAGTAAAGATAAGGTTTTCAGAACTCGAGATAATGTAAAAGCGCACAGCCCAGCTTTGAGCACTTACTGAAAAAGGGCTGTTTGGGTGCAGAAGCCACATGGATAAGCAGTCTCCCTGCAAATTTGGAGTGGAGCAAAAAGATAGGGTCAGGGTTTTAAACTAGAAATACTGTGGAAGGGGGAAAACAACCCAAATGTAAATGCAGAAGTAGCAGACTAGGGTGGAAAAAAATGCTATTGGGTAATCAGAGTAAGAAAGACCTCAAGAATGGTGAAACAAGGTGGAAGATCTCACCTCCAGAGTGAGAAAATACATTAAGTCTGGGGAATATGCAGGATGAACTGAAACTCTGCACATAGTCATGAAAAAATAATGTTGCTGGAAAACTGAGATGTTGAGGGACATTTCTGACTACCAGAAGCTTTTCAGGAGAAGAAGTTACATGAAGGAGCCACTTGCATGTGAGGGGCATCTGTCAGGATGGACTAGAGCTGCTGGAGGGTTTGTGGATCAGCTTCAGTGAAGAGGCCAAAAGGAGTGATTCTGTGGTGGGAGTGCATAATAGACTATGCAAAGACAGTGGACATGGGGACTTCTTAAAACAACTCAGAGAAACCTTTGCCTCACAAAGCCTCATTGCCACCAGTGGCTTGATCTACCCTGATGACTGCTGAAAAGACAGCACATGTATAATGCATAACCAGGAATGGTGCACGTTGTGCTTCACTATCAATGAAGGAGTGTTTGGGAACATAATAATCAGTGGCAACCTAGGCTGGAGTTATTGTGAAATAGTGAAGCTCAGGACCATTTATTGAATGAGGACTAAGAACAGCAGAGCATAGAGCTTGGACTTCAGATGAACAGACTTGTCATTTCTGGGAGGAACTAGCAGCTGGAATCCCACTAGGGAATGCTCTGAAAGATAAAACAGCACAGGAAAACTGCAAGGGCTTAAAGCACAGTGCCTCCAAATGCAAGAAATAGGTAAGCACACCAGTAGATGAGTGTGACTAAATTGTGAACTCATGGTAGGGCTTCATTGCAGAAGAGATGTGGTTGTGGGAAGCAGAGACAGGCTACAAAATGAAAATTTGGAAGAACTATCTGGTCATTGTGGTTAGTGTCAGAAATGTTAAAACTCATTAATTGAAGCTGGTGTGGGAATCAACGGCAACAGGAAGAGTTTCTGTCACTACACAAACACTATACAACAGCTAAACAAGGCAAACATAGACTTGCTGCTGAAAGAAGGGGATGATTTTGTGACAGTGAACAGTGATAAGGTCAAGGCAGTGTGTACTTTGCCTCAGTTTGCACCATCAAGGTCTCTGACATCTTTGTGTTTAGAGATGGTTCAGAGATGAGGAATATGACCAGCAATAGGTAAGGAAGGACTCATGGATTGATTGTGAGATCTGCACCTGCCCAAATCCACGGGATCATCACGAATCCTAAAGGGATCATTGCAAGACCAAGGAGATGGGGAAAGACAGAATTCAGAGAATAAGAGCTTTGTCACTGTGACTCTGTCCCTGGGTAAATCAGCCAGCAAGTCCTCAGGGAACATTTCTGGACAGTTGAGGAACGGGGTGGGGATGGGAACAGCCATCCGACATTTAATAAGAATAAATCATGTCTGACCAACATGATTGTCTTCAATAAGAAATTAAAATATTTGCAGAGAATGAGAGAGTAGTGGATATAATTTACAGCAACTTTAGGAATTCTCTGATAAGCAGAAATTGTCTGTCATTGCAACATCAAAGTCTGTAAAGATACATAATTATTCATTGCTTTTCTTGGTTACAAATCCTGCCTTCTATGATAGAAGACTGTATTAGTAGAAACTGTTCAGGTTAAAGCTAGTGGACTGGTCGTTGGCAAGTGTACCCCTTTACAAATTCTAAATGGGATTTGTTATGTATCATACGCAGCAAAGTTATGTCAACAGTGGTTCAAGATGGCTTGTGTCTCCTTCCTGCACACAAGTTTCTCTTAGAACTGTGTCTGTCTCCATTGTGTCCTAGGCATATGCTCAGAAAGAGGTTAGCTTTTTGGAAGCTCCTGTATGACTCAAAGTATGCTGACTTTCACTGAGATGCATAAGTATTTTGGAGGCTTTCAGAAACTCTTGCCTATGAGTGCCATTGTCCTTACTGTTGCATGCATATCCTCCTTCCTCAGAGTCAAGCCTAGTCTTAAACCCTTGAAGACAGATAATGAAGCTGTCTGAATAAATGGGGTTTTTTTGACCTAGTCATTGTATAACTTTTTTGAGGCCTTCATTATACAATTGTGAAATGCATCTTCCATCAACACCTAGATATATTGATTTTTACTCACAGGTCTTTCAGGTAGTGTTCATTCTTTGTGACTATAAAATAGGACAGGTTTATTTTGTCTAACCTGCAGTAAGGCCCCATGAGACCAAGGTAATGGGGCAGTCCTACAAAAACAGAGGCTGTAACAATGTCTGTCTGGCCCACAGTCCCTAGATGATGATCTGTCCCATAGTTTTCGGTACATGTTAAAAATGCTTCAATGATATACTTGCATTTTGACTGTTGTATCCTGAATTGCTCTTCAGATTGAGGGAAGAGGGGAGGCAGGAAGGATTTGTGTAATAGCAGGGAGGTGGTGTAATGCAGAAGAAGAAAAATGAATTTTCTGCAGTGTTGATTTCTGCAGTGTCCTGCCAATCCTTGCATTTACCTGCTTATCTATTATTTCCAGTGCCTTTTTATAACCTCATGTAGGTCCTTTTCATACATGCACACAGTGAAATCCAGGCTGACATTCCTGACACTGCTGAATGCAAAACTGGAGTAACAAAAAGAGTCAGTCCTCAAACAGGCATCACACACAGTGCACAAAGCACTGTGAAATCAACTTACCTATTAGTGGGACAGAGTCAGAAGTTGCAGGCATGATCTCAGCCACGAGCAACATGAATACAGTCAGGGAAAGAAGGACAGTAATACCTGGAGGGAGTGAACATATTTGGGTAGAATGAAGAAAATGAACTCTGCAGCTGCTCCTCTGATGTCTCTGCTGTTAAATATAGCATTGTCCTGATATACAGCTAAGGCAAACCCATGACTTCATGTCTGTCAATGAAGATTAGAACTTCCACAAATGTGAGTGTTTTTCGATGCAACTCTATCTGCTCTCTTTTCATTTTTCTCTAATACACACAAACCCTTGCTTCTCTCAAAGTAATGGAGAAATCTTTTTTGCTGAGTGAAACAAAGCTTGTAAAACTGGTGAACTACAGTGCTTTTCCAAAACATTGCACAAAGCCCAAATGGTTGTTAAGGGCTATGAGAGACTGGCACAGACAGCAGCCTAGGTTTTGCTATCACATATTATACAACATCCCTCAAAGACATGCAGTCTGTTTTAAAAGAAGCTCTTTATTCTATATGGAAAGGCTGTTTCTAAACTTAACCATCCTGATACTGAGAAATCAAAAGGTCAATGCATGAACATTAGCTCCTATTTTTATGCCAACATTGTACTTCAGCTCAAATCACTCTTTCCCTTACCCCCATCCTATATTTCATAGACAGCAATTGTACCCCCGATAGCCTGTGCTTTACTTCTTATAAGGCAGGCTGCACCTTTTTTTTCAACCAAAAAAAGCCCACTGAGGACATTTCATATGATTTAGGAGTCTCTGTCATGAGACAGAATCATGCACAATTAACTCTTAATATCTCATCTGTCCGAATCTGGTGTATTTACAGCTCTTCCCTGTCTCCTCTTGGAAGGAGACCCTTTTCATTTTTATCAACACAGACAACAGTAAATCTCATTTAGCCCTTCCATGGCTGTGTTCACAAGGGACACATGGCTAGGTGTTTTGGGAGCTAATTTTGAACATCCAGTGCCCAGCTGCTGCTGTTCACAGCCCTTCACTCTTTGCTTCCTAGTATGTTCCATCTGAAAAAGACTCAATGAGCTGTGAAATGCATTGAGATGTACTAAAGTACATGACAACAGGCATGACAGAATATTATCACTGTCGCCTGTGCCAGCAACAAGATCAGCTTCCTCCCAGTCCACAAGATATTATATGTATAGCACAGGATGTGTGAATGCCATACAGAAAGCTGTTATCCTTGTTCCTGTAACCAAAAAAGTAATTGTATTGCTCTTCTAGTGAAATCTTCATCGAGCAACATAGTGCCATGACGTATTTTTTTTCCTATTTTACAGCATGCTTGTAAAACACATTAATATTTTAGCACTTACCTAGAGAAATCTTCTCCCCTGAATCAGCTGGCAAAAGGAATACAAGCAGTGCTAAGCCAGATATGAGAACACATGGAATGAGTAAGTTCAAGCCATAGTAGAGGGTGCGTCGACGCATGGTGATAGTGTATGTCACATCTGGGTATGGTTCTTTGCAGCATTCATAGTACATCTCATTCCTCTTCCCTGGGACACCTACAGAGAGGATGATCAGAGCAGTGGGGAGAGATGCAGGACTTCCAGTTACCTCCCAGGACTGGACCAAGAAGTGATGGTTTATGAGCCAATGTCTATCACCTCTGCTATTCTTGGTCCACCTTCTGTATTTTCTAGGGCTTGTTTTCATGCCTTCTCAGTCATTCAAACCCAGCTTAGCTAATAAAGCTCGTCTGAACCAAAACAAAACAGTCCGGGGCATCACAACCTCAAGAATGTGCATTCTGCCTTCCTACATTCTGTGAATGGTAATATACTGTTGATGTGATATTCACTACCACTACCACTACATGCAGCAGATTTTCTGTGTGACAAGTGCTACTGTGATCCTCTATACATATTTGCTCTTTTTTTGTCAGGAAAAACAGACAGGCTTACTCATCAAAAAGGATGCCAAGTTAAGCTCAAAGTCTGTCATATCTGGAGGTTAAGAGACATCGCTGTCCAATACAGCTGTACTGCAGGGTTGCCCATGGTGATCACGCTGCAGCAGATTGCCTGACATGCTCCATGATGGGGACTGCAGGAGCAGTGGAAATGTCAGGAGAGCTGGAAGAACTCAGCACCTTGTATCTTTCATGCCAAAATTGCTCATTTCTCTTTTGCTCGTGTGGACATGACAGATGATATGACAATGTGTGCATTTTGGCAGAGGCTTAGCAAAGACTTTTTAAAGGATATAGCCACAGCTTGCCTGAGGTGCTATTTAATGCTTTTGCTGTATGAGCTAAATAAGTCCCTGTTTTGTTCTCCCTGGTCAGGGTTGAAGGCAGATAAACCACAAACTCTTAAACAAATATGCAAAGTTATTGGACAAAATACCCACTGTAAAGGAGTACTGGAAGAGAGGATTGCTCTGAAATAGCTGGACTTTAGGAGGATTTCACTATGGAGTCTTCTGGCTTCTCATAAAACTGAATACAATTTCTCAGATGCCCTGAATGATAAAAATACTGCATGCAGTTGGGCAGGGCACTTATTTCCTTGTCTGTATATACAGACCAGAAGATAAATGTATTTTTTGTAACGTCTCCTTGCAGCTGGCTAAGTTCCATCAATTTCTGTAACATTGCTTGTGACTTACAGCTACATAAATGAGTTCAAAATAACCTACTAGAAGTTCTCTGAATAACTAGTTCTGGACATAAGTTCTTTTGAAAATACAGGTATCTTCCAAAGCATGGAAGAGAGACATACTAATCTGTGCATTTTATGTACTGGTATACACTTTGATGTTTTTCTGGATGAGAAGGATCCATTTATGTAAAAGTGTTGCTGGAATACTTTTTACACCAATCAATTTTGCTGATTAGAGTAAATGTGACAGTAGTGTTCCATGCACCTACATGAGACACATCCAAATTTAGTACTGACAAACTGCTCAAATGTGTCAGGACTAGTAGCTTTCATTTATGTACTCAGTGGCAGGCAATTGCTTCAGAACACAGTGTTTTCAGACACAGTACAATGAACATTGCTGAAAGGCTGTCTCTGATATGTGGGGTTTTTTTCCTATTTTTTTTGCTTCTTCTTAGAACTATATTTTTAATATTTATATTCCATGTCCAACTGATATATTATTTCTATATATTTGAGGTTTGCCTTTGACAACTAGACTATTGAAAATTTGTAGGTTGGCCAATTTACCCACTAAATCCCATTCTCCATTTGAGATGTAGTTGGAAATATCAGCCTCGAGCATCTGCAGGTCAATCAACCAGCCACTGTGAGTCCAGGAGCCAAACTTCAAATCACACTTCTGCACATCAAAGGGGAACCAACGGACATCAATGTAACATGTGCTCTTCAAAATGCCTGTAGATAGAAATAAGTCATGATCAAGCCTGTTCAGGGTGCATTTCATCTTACCTTTATCTGTCTCTGATTGTGACCAAGTTTTCTCTTCAAAAATTCTGTGTGATACCATCATCATGGGGTAACCAAACAAGTACTGCAGGTGGAAGATGCTGCCATGAGTGGAATTACCTCCCTTCCTCCACCAGTGAAGATCTCTCTCACTGTAGCCTTGAGGTAGGTTGCCTGGCATACTGGGGTCACCCAGGAGCAGCCCAGCCTGTTTTCCAGTGCCAGCTGGCCCTAGCAAATTACAGGCAGTGTTGTTTGGTCTGACAGGAGCAAAGAGTATGCCCCAGGGACTTACTGTGCTGTGACCAGCTCTTTGAAAGGAGTTCCTGGACAGGCCATGCCTCAGACCCACGGCCCTTTGAAAATACATTATTGTCCTAAACCTTGCTCAGTGCCGGCCTTTATCATCTGTGTGGTAACTGAGACTTGAATTTAACTCTGAACGTGTCTAGTTCATGTTCTCGGTTGCTTTAAGGGGTCTAATGTATAGGGAACAACAGGGGAGCAGCAATGAGGGAAGTCATTGCTGATCCCCATTGGGCCTTGTGGACCTGCTTGGGGACAGTGCTTATGCTATGACACAAAGTTTAGGAATTTTTTGTCCACCACAGTGAGCAACTGAGGGATAGCCTCTGTGTTTGCTGGTGAGTCCTGCATGCTGAACCATGAAGACAGGGAATCAGTAAAACAGATTAAAAGAGACTGATACTTGGGCCCAGCTGGCTGAGACCAACCCCAGCTTGTCATTTCACCTGGATTTTTAGCCTCAGCCTGGCAAGAAGGACTTCAATGCTGAGCAAGTGCTGCTCTTGGGGTCATGTCTGCTCACACACCTCTCCACACAACAGACCTAGCTGGACTGCACATGAAACAAGATGACATGGTGTGCACCACCTTACTTTCGATGGGCCTCTGGATGTTTTGAGCAAACTGCTCAGGAGAACATTTTACTGCTTCATAAAGTATAAATGCCACTAATAATGGACTAAAATTTTCATAGTGGGTCTGTCCCATTATGAGATGTTCTAATAATGTTTGCAAGGTTGCAAACATTAGGTTGCAAAATTTCCACAGCGGGCTTTTAACACCTTGGTTTCATTCATGAAGGAAACCTGCTTGAAATTACTTGATTAAAAATAAACAAATACTCTCTGTGCCCTACCTGGAGGAATATATTGGCAGGATCCAGAGTAGTTCACTAGCACATTTGTGTGAAATGTTGCATCAAATCTTTCATCTGCACTGTAACACAGGATAAACAAAACAGAACAAAAATAAAGAAAAAGCAAGATGATGTGTGAGTAAAGATGTAACTGTCAACATAAAAATAATCTTTTGGCTGAATTAAGTTCCTACATCTGTGTGAAGTGTCTACCCTTGATAAATATCTCAGTTCCTCATAGTTACTGTCAGCCTGCACCTGGGCAGGCTGCTTGCCTTGCTGCAATGTCCTCAAAGAAGTGAGAGACAGAGTGTTGCATGTCTCAGAAAAAAGGCAGAAGGAAAAGAAGCAAAAGTGTCACATTAGCTGTATCCAAAAACTGGACAGTTGGGTCAATGAAGCTTCTCTAGGTCACCTGTCAAAATGAGGGAGCTCACACATAAATCACCTATCTGTTACCTTACCCAGATATCTGTAGTAACAGATACATTGTAACAGCAATTGTGGCCTGACATAACAATTCTGCATTCTCCTGACATGCAGAGAGGACAAGAGTTTGCTTCTAGCATTGGAGGAAACCACTGGAGAGAAGTTATTTTAGGGGCTTGTAGGAGGAGATTCATTGAAACTCCAAGAGCAAAAGGGACCAAGGATAGAGAATTTCTTTACTCTTCCAAAATTCTGAGATAATTAAAGGGGTAATGAGCCAGACAAGGACACGATTCTTCAAAGAAGCAGGTCTGGGGGTTTGTTTCAGAGGGTGTCTTAGGAAGAGATTAACCACAGAGGGATCCCCTGGCTTATAGAGCCTTGCCTGTAGTGGCTATGTGCAGGTCTATGTTGCACTACACCATCCTGCATGCCCTGTCTTTCAACCGCATTTTAAAAATTCACAGCCTCCATTACTCTTCCGATCTGCTCTTTATCCATGTCTTGAGTCTTCAGTTCCCAATACAAAGCAAAGGGGATGACACTGAAAAGCATAAGTCCAGAACAGTAATATTTATGAAAGACATAAAAGAAAACAAAAAGTGGTTTTATAAATAAAAGGGGACAGGAAAAAGAGGAAAGTAAGGGAAAAAACAACAGGGTGCAGAGAGCTGCAGTATCCTGCACCCTGTGTGACTTGCTTTTTGCAACTCATTCTCACACAGTGGCAGGAGTCCATGGCAGAACAGGGGACGAATAGGTTAAGGAAATGTAGATAAGAGAGATTCTACTCAGCAGAGCTGATAAAATTTACTCTTGAGAACTGAAAGGACTGGCCGAAATACCCTCTGAAGCATTAACAATTATGTGTGAGAGCTTGTGGAGAAGAGGGAAGGGCATGGTGAATTAGGGGAGATCAAAGAGAATTCTGACTTCTTTTAAAGGTAAAATTATAGACATCAGCCTAACTTCAAAGAAAATGGGGTGAAACATCTGGCACAGATCTGTGAAGGGCCAACTGCATCAAATCAACCCATTTTTCTTACTAAGAGGAGGCTGATATCTATCTGAATTTCAGCATGTTCTTATAAACTACCATAATATGGACCAAGGTGTATGCCTCTGTTTTAGAGACTGAAAAGGAATAAAGACACAGTAAGAAGCAAATCTGAGGTAAAGAGCACTTAAACAATCTAGGTCTCTCCAGGCTTCCTTTGGATATCTTGTAGTGAGGGTTTGGAATGGAATATAGATCATGGTGAACTCTGGAAACTAACAAAATGAAATTTAATCTGGGTAATTAGAAAGTATTACCCTGAAAACTGTCAGAGAAAGACATAACAGGGAAAATCTAGTAAGACAGCAGAGCTGAACGACATCTGGGGTTTACAATAGATAAAAAAAATAAGTCCAGAATTAAGATATTATTAGAGAAAACCCCAAATCCCCTTCTCCTGGAAAGCATTAAGGAAACAGCTGTCTAGAGAGTTTCCACTTCATTCAACACTGCAGCAATGCTGTCTAGAGAGCTAGATTCATCTCTGTAGAAGGAAAAACAGATTAGCGAATGCTCAGAGTATAAGAAGAATGATGGAGAGGTTTATAAAATATGTGATAACGAAAGTGAGATGAAAATCCATTTGTTTACTTCAATCAGAAACTCTGTGACACATATAGGACAGTAGTAGTTTTGAAGAGACTATAATAGTTTCTTCTCCGTGTTCACTGAGAAAACGTTAAAGAAGACATCTGGGGAACTACAGTAAGGAAGATTAAATGGGCTACTAGAAAAATCTGTTAGCTGATAATGCTTGGTTTTGTTACTTTTTAAGGGTAAGGCCAAATCCATAGAGGGCAAAAGGCCCATAGTATCAGTGAAGCATGGCTGATTTTCTGCACTTAGTTCTAGTCTCCTACCAGCCATTTCACATCTTGCTTACCTGTTATACAGAAGAATGTCTGGTACCCAAATCTGGTCGGCAGGAAATCGCAAGTTCTGCACTCCTGGGTATTCATATTGATCCCAAGATAAGTAAACATCAACCCAGGACTGTTGACAAAAACATACATCAGATTACACGAGTTTTTAAAAGTCTTCTAAGTTCTAAGGAACAGAATAGATTTTGCCAATAGCAATAGCCACAGTATGATAATAGTTTAATGCTCGGTTTTAATTATTAAGAAAGGCTGGCATATATAGAGGAAATAACAGTGTGACTACTGAAGACAGTGCTTAGCTCTTCATCTTGTGGCTAGATGTCAGACATCCCAAACCCTTGCTGGTGGACTGGCAGAACCACTGGCAATAGGCACCTCCATGAGGACTGCTGGTTCTGAAGTAAAGTGGTTTTTGATGTAGTTAGTGGTAGGTGGACCATGGTCTGAGACTCCCCATTGGGTGGAAATAATTTAATCTGTTACAAAGGTTGGATGACTCTTTTACTAACCACCTTGCAATGAGAGGTAGGCAAGTGACCTTTATAAGCCAAGGGGCTGTTTCTGATCCCATCTCCTCCACCTCAATACAGTTAATGTGAGAAAGGTGTGGAAACAGCTTTTGGGAAGAACCTTCTGACTTACAATGAAGCTCAATGCAAGGCTTGCAAGGGAAACCTTAATCAGTGGAACATCTCTATGGAACATCTGAACCTGTGGAACATCTCTGCAAGGGACAGACAGGACACCCACAGGCTCTGACCGAGCAATCCTGTAGTCATATAGGTTTGTCTTGGTTAGTTTTTGCAATATAAAAACGCTCATTTCTGCTGCAAATCCCAGCAGGGAGCTGAGGAAAAACCAGCCTGCTCAGCTGAACATATTCATATGAGATAGTGTTTGGCTGTGAAAATCAAAGTGGAATTAGTTTAATCATTCAAGTCTCCCACTGGTTTTTCCTTCAAAAACTGCTTCTTTCCTGACCACAAGCCCTTAAGGAGATCTGTTTATGCTGCATAAGAAAACACTGTATCTCTCACCACAGGCAGCCAGGCAGACCTGATGGGAAGATCCAGTCTGCAAAGGAGGTACCTTCCCTTAGTGAAGGTCAGTTTTGCTTATTCTGTGTGAATATGCAAATGAATCCTTAGCTGGAGCAGGTTGCAGAAGAGAGAGGAGGAATGTTTATGTAAGAGGTTTGTAAAGCACAAGGGAAGACACTATCCCAGATAGCTGCCTGGGTGTTGCCAGCTGCAAAGAAGCATTGGGCTCTCTGTGGTCCCTGGACTACCCACCACACCATATAAGTGGTCTGCATGTGATCACTTCTGTGTTCAGGGACAGATGCCCTAGCTTCCAGTCTCAGGCAGAGGTGGGATTTTCCCAGAAGTGGCAAGTGCAGGTGCCTGTTTTACTGGGTGTTTGGCTTGCTCATAAGTCCCCATCACTGGTTATGGAGAGGGCCTTGAGCACTTTGAGCCTCTCTTCTTAGCTATGACCCTAACTCTAGACTCTTTGTTACTTGATCACTACAGACACTGGCAAAACAATGCAGTTGTACCCTAACTCTAGACTCTTTGTTACTTGATCACTGGCAAAACAATGCAGTTGGTTTTTATGCTCAAAAGGTCAACAGATCTGTCCAAAGGATTAGTGTAGTCTCCTGATTTTAATTTTCAATTCTAAAAGGAGCATTAGGGAAATTTTAAAGGACTCAAAATGCCTGTTTGTATTACATTATACATAATCTATAAGATAGCAGTCTTGCTTTTCTGCTAAGAAATCACATTCATTAGTTTTCAATTAGAGTTTCTTTACTGACAGAGGTTACTCACCATCTGCAGCCAAGCATTGGTGATCAACACCTGATTCTTCTCATCCTTTGAACATAAGGGGAAGGAAAGACAAGAGGAAAAGTGATGAAACAGTTTGATTAGAGATGGAAGAGTTTCTGTGTCTTTTAGACAATCCAGACTTTTGGGGTATATAAACCAAACTCCATGGAATAGGTTGTGAGCTCACTGGAACACAACTCTTTGGCCCAGACAATAGTGGCTGCTTTTCTTATCCTTTAAACTTACAGACTCCCTGTGTTTATCATAACTGATTAACAATAAAAAGGAAAGTAATGGATGATGTCTATTCTTTTTCTGGGGATTAACTCCTTACCAAGTTTTACCTTCTAGCTACTTGCTCAAAACAAGATGTTTTTCAATACCACACTGCATGTCATAGTTGGAAAGATTTCATGTTGTATTTGCTGCCACTGCAAAGCAATGGTGAAATAATGCCAGAAGTGCTGTTCTCTTCAAGTGTCATTGCTATGTAGCTTAGCTCTGGCTAAAGGAAAGAAAGGGCTGGCCTTGGGCAGAAGCTATCCCTTGGCTAAAAACACACAAATGCTGTTTGAGAGGGAGCTCACACAACACCTTCACAGAGCAGGAGTCTGCAGGGTCATTCCTGCATGCAGAAGCCATGGGGAAGAATCTCTTATAACAGAAATGAAGATGCTCTCACCACCCAGTTGGTGCCCAAGTTCTCTGGGGAATCACAAGGTGCCCAGTTTTCTGCAGTTACTCTGCAGGTGCAGGACCCTGAACCGTAGGGTTGGAGGAGCCGGGCTGCAGAGTCACTGTGGTGCAGAGTCACTGTGGTGCAGATACACAGGTACCCAAACACCACCACAGCCATGCCCTGCACTTCCCAGGAGCTGAAGCTGAGCTGCTCAGAGGGACTGGGTCACTGTATGCCCAGCTGTCCCTGTGTGTGTCCATGCCCTAGGAAGCTTACATGGTTGTCTGCAGTGTTTCAGGTGGGAGACCTTGCAATTGCAAGCTGCTTGGTAGGCATTTAAACCATACATACATGCATGCCCTCTCTGGTCATGTTTTGCAGTACGTACTCTCTAACAAGGTAGAAAAACTAAACTGCCCTATTCACTTTGGAAAAATACCAGTCTGCTCACCTCAAGTTACATTAATTCTGCCTTTCCTCCCCTCCTGAACCTTGTCTGTAGCATGATCTCCTCTTCTGACAACTGGACTGTTGGAGCTACAGAAATACCACAACCTAGAAAGGGAGACATCATTGACCAGGAGGATTGCTGATTGTTTGGCACTGTGGCCATAGTTAGGCTCTGAAGCCAGGTGCTTGTCCCCAGGAAAGGTAAATTTCAGACATGAAACAGGTTGCCACAGTGATCCACATAAAACTGTCTATTACACTACCTCCTCTTGAGTCCCCTTGAGACCTGACTACAACGCTTCTGCTCCTGTCAGATGCCACACAAAAATTAGATGTGATTTTATATTGTAATACTGATCATACATTTCCCTTTCTCCTCTTTGCTGCTCCAGCAAATGTACTCCTCTCTCTATGCAAACTACAACCCACCTCCAGAGGCCTGGTCCTTGTGCACTCCCTTTTTTCCCTTGGTTGCTGTAGTTGAAGCAATTGTAAGAAACTCTGCAGAAAAATTAGAGGACTGGACTTGTAGAGACAAGTTTTATAGATGCTGAAGGATTCAAACACCATCTTCAAAAATAAAGTAAAGAATAACCCCAGAGCTGGTAATTGATAGAGTCATCAGAGCTATTTGTGCCTACTGACCTGGGAAATGAAAGCAACCCAGAAACACAGAGGCTGTGTCCCAGAGATCCTCAGAGGCTAGCCATCAGCCCATATGACTCATGCATTCCTGGCCACCAATGACTCCTGAGGTGTCCTGTAGGGCTGGCAAGCATGAAAATCATCTGAATTGCACATCAAGTACTAACAATATTTTGTGTGGTTAGCCAAAGAATGCTCTATACCTGTAACCTGCACATGTCCTCCTAACAAAGACTTTCTGTGTACTGTTAAAAGAGCTTGAACAACATGATTAAAAAGCTGGTCAGCAACAATCAGCCAATGCCATTGCTGTATAAAACTAAGGATTTTCCCCATCTACACTGAAACCTACAGGGAAAGAGAAGGAAGGACATTCCTCATTTTGTCATCTACCTATGTGAACATCACAGGAATGCATTGAAGTCCAATGTACATCTGTGAGGCTGGGTGTTTCCATCATGTGCAGATGCCTTCCATCAGGAGCCTTTCATACCTTACCAGGAAACTTTTTTTCTGGCACAATAAGTTTATACTTGACAGCTTGCAAATGAAGATATCTCGGGCTGACTCAAAACAGTTTGTTGCCCTTATCTGTTTATCTGTGTGTCAGATACTAATGACGTGACTAATCAGCTTTGACTCCAAACAATTCTTCAGACAGGTATTTCATATAGCGTTAAATGTACTGTCTTGGGTCTGCTTTGCCTACTTTTCACAGGGCTACTGTGCTTAGATATGTTTTGTAGTCAAAGGAAAACTTACAGTTTTGAGTTTTCAAATGCTTATCTAGAGAGCAACAATGGTCTTCCTTGTCTGTTTTCCTAGGTCTAACTAGGGCTTTGAGCTGCTTACATCTCTCTTAGCTTGGGTGAAACAAAAAAGCCACTTCAGGATGTTTTCTTGGCCATTCAGAAACTATTCCCATCCTTGCCTCCAGGCTGCTGAGCTCTTAAATGGCACCTGACATTTTGGCAAAACACAGAAAATGTTTCCATATGTAGCGCTGGTCAACAGATGCAGCTTGATGGGTCCTTCTAATTGCACAACTGAACAGAATATTTTTCAAACAAGGATCTGAGTTTTCCAGAAGTGCCTGGTTTGCTGAAGCAGCAAAGCTGACTTTACACTCAGCAGGCATTTGTCCTACTGAGTGTAAAGCTCTCCTGCTAAGTCCTTTCTAGAGGAGGACTCTGAAGAATCAAAGAAAAAGTGCCTGCTGGGGCTGCCGAGGATATGAGGGCCATGGGAACCTTTAGTCTGAGTCCACCCCCAGTTAGAGTGAGAGGCATTTCAGAGCTGAGGTGTTTATGGAGCTTTCCACAAAGATGGAAAAGAATTACAGTTCCTGCCATCTTCATCATGACCTGTGCGCTGTATGCACCTCTAAAGTACCTTGGCACAGAAGGGACTATATTTTTCTGTTACATGGACACACAAATAACCTGGAAAATGTGTGTGGTTTACTCTGTCTCAAGAGATCACTGATCATTTAGCTTTGCCTAAGTTGGAAGGTAATTATGAGCTTGGGAAGTGCTGGAGGCAGTTCCCTCATTCTGTGCCACTGGTTTATGCAGAGGGGCTTAAAGATTAGTTAAGAGGATGCCTTTTCTCCCAGGAGAAAATTTGAATAATCTATCCCACTGTTTTTTCTGTTCAACTTTCCTGTCTTGGCACTGTCAGCCTTGGGAATGACCTTCCCTCTGCATTGGGCCAGCTCTCAACTCCCATCTTTTTGTGCAGCAAAGCATTAAAAGCAGTCCTGCAAAGATTCTGGGTGAGGCTGAAAATTATCAGCTCCCAGAATTGCTTTTTCCATAATTCCCCTGACAGTTCTCCTGGTTCGCAAATGTTCATCTCAGACAAATAAATTTGATTCTAGTATTTAAAAATGCTGGAAAAGCTGTGGTCACTAGTGAGTGCAACACTTGTTCTCTAAATCCTTCCTGTATTTATCTGGGTCATTTTCTCCCCTTTCTATCTCTAGTCTGACTCCAGTTAATCCTCTGCCCTGAATATCTGCTTATTCCTACAGCCACCTTTGACCCATGTAAAGTGACAGTTTGGTTTGTTCTGGTGCACATGCTGTGACATGTGAATGGTTTAGTTTGGTTTTCTTTTCCCTGCCCTAAATTCAAAGCTTACAATGTATGTACATCTGCATTGTGCACTACTTCCTGTCAACAGATTCTCCCTTGCCAGGTCAACATCTAAATAAAATATAACTGCCCTTAGCCACATAATTACCTGGGTCATATCACCTGGACAAAAAAACCCCAAAGCCCTTCCTGGTTCAGTAGTCACGTCATATGACTACATGTCACCTACGTAGCAAGGCATTTGTTACCAGGTGATCAGCAGTCTTTAATTCTTACCCTTTCACAGAGCATAGAAGTGGGAGTTGAGTCAGCCACTAAATAATTTCAAGACAATGATCAGAAAAGTCTCTAAATGAACAGGTAACTCTCAGTAGTCATGTGTAACTATTTTGGTACTACTTCAGGTAATTTTAAAAATTTTTTTCCCACTGTTTTTGCACCTGAAGATTGGAAGATAAGAAGGGGAATAGTTAAGCAACATGAAATCATTGATATGAAGACTTGGAAAGTTTTGTGAGCAGAGACACTGATCTTTGAGTGGGATCTTATTCAAAACATCCAAAGGAATTGATCCAGCTTTCAAATGCTTGTAGGCTCAAAAATTGCAAAGGCACTCTTTTCTATTGCTGAACCACCAATCTGTCCACAATTTTCAGCTGATTATCTAAAACTTAGCTCAAATGCATTGAATGGTTGAAGGCTCACAGAACCAGTAATTTTGAGGAGTGCCCAGGTTGCCTTGGCAACATTCAAGTAAGTATCACTGGACAGTCTTTGTATTTCAGAGCTCTCATTGAAAAACTGAAATAAACCTTGTCATGGTAACATCAACTATGTAGGGATAACTTAAGTTTTTAAGTTATGTCAATCCCTTTAAGAAAGGACCCTCAGTATGAAGATGGAAATCAGACAGGAGGGCCCAGAGTTAAGGTGAAAGACTGGGGAGAAATACAAAAATACAAAGGAATAACAAAAGAACAAACACCCGCTAAGTATTTTGTTGCCCATCAAGGCGAAGATACATCTGAGCAAGTGCTCATAGCTAGACATCTTTGTTGCTCAGGATTTCCTCCTATGAATGGTTGGAAGTGATGTCTAATAAGCGTTTTTTCATCTTGAATCATACTCCCATCTGATGCCACTGGCTTCTCCTTGAGGTCATGCCTTTCTTGGTTCCCTCCTGTCTTGTAGATTAACGTGTTCTTTCACTGTCGACAAGAAATGCAACCTGTCTTTGGTCTTTCTACTGTGTAGCAGCTACTACAAAAGCAGTGTAGGTTGTGTAGTCCCACTGTCTTTAACCACCTGCATTCTTCTCACCCCAGTTTGGGGGTGTACCATTGCATCTCTATCTGCTTCTTTCAGCAGAGTCTCTTCACTTGCTTTTGAGACAGGAACTTTACATATTGGAGGTTTTGGGCCCTGTCAGATCACACTCCTCCCCTTACAAGCCCCTGAGACTAGAGCAATCACTTGTGGCCACAGTGGAGAGTTAAATAGAACCCTGTACTTGGGAAGCACAACACTGAAAGAGGGACTGTGCCAGAGGAGTGTCAGCCATATTCCTTAGGCTGTGTAATGCATGGTTATCAAAAGTCCTCAAGAGGTATTCCTTGTGAAAGCCTTGGCTACCTGTGTGTCAGAGACCAACCAGATATGGATGTTAAATGCAAAGGCCTGGATACAAAAGCCACTGTAGCAAGTACTGAACCCATGCATTCCCCAAAGCTGAAAGTAGGAGTAAGAAATAAGGGAAGAAATGCCAGTTTCTGTTGCTAGTCAGGGCCTCAGGGCAGGCAGCCTTTCCATTCACTGGCACAACTGGTGACTGAGATTCTCCCAAGCCTACTTGATTTGTGTCTTACTTTCCTTACCCCCTAGAATTTACCAACTTTCCAGTTTCCATTGTGGTGAAAAAAGGCAGTCTTTGTCTTGCTCTGCACATGCAACATGACTTCTGACTACTGCCTGGGGCTATGGGTACTTGACTTAGGAAATGAATTTTATTTTTCTCGGTTGTGACTTTGCACCAGTCCCTGAAGATCGGGGAACTGATCTCGTTCACTAGTGTGAACTGTGACACAATGTAGCCTCGCTGGTCTTGAGACTGTTTGACTCCACAAAAACCTGCAAATCGCAGAACTCCCTGTCCCCAGAGCTCTCTGACATCCTGGGAAGAGTGAAGCCACTTTGTCCCTCTATTTCAAAGATAATTCTCATGGAAGCCATGGAAGATGGGTCAGAGGGGTTCACACGGCATTCCAGCACAGGGCTGCTCTCTAACTGCTTGGAAAAACTGACATACATGCTTAATTCCTGGGGGAAAGGGTGTTATGTCAGCATACAAAAGCTGTCAGTCCTCCATTAAAATCCCAAAATATCCACACATAGCATGTAGGTGGGTTTTATATTCTCCAGGGTGGACACCTCTTCCTGAAATAGCCCTCCATGTATTTTGTGCACAGTTGGCAGGTGCTTCAAACAAACAGGATTAGACACAAACCTTTATTCTATGATATTAATTATTAATTGTCTTCCTCAGCATTTGAAATCACAAGGAAAACAGCAGAAGGATGGTTGAGAAAGCCAACCCTGAGTACTTATCCAAGATCCACACTCAGTCTATCTGCAAGGTTCCCTTTGCTTTTTCTTTCTGTATTTGCATGCTGGTGTGACAGCACAGCAAAAAAATGAATGTAGGTGTGTTCCAAAACTCAAGTGAGCTCTTAAAGCCTGTGATTAGGGATAGAAAATGGGAGAAAAGGTTTTTACTCAGGAGCTGAACTCACTGTCTCTCAGGACTTACCCTCAGAGAACTCAGAGAAACTAAGAAAGACTAGGTTCAAGGCCACCCCAACAGCTTTGGCTTAAGTGTTTTACTGCAAATTTTGATACCTCAGATTAATTACCCAAAATTAAGGAATGTACTAGAGGTCAAGATCTAAATTCCTACATCTACAAACAACAGAGTACAGTCTTTTCACCAGTCAGACAGAAAATAGTTTAATTTTTATAAGATGCCCAAGCTGGATGACCACAACTAAAAATATCAGAAGGAAATCAGCCTTTCTTTTGTTAGACCCACTGCACTAAGTACAGCTTGGGGAACCATGCTGAAAGAAAACAAACCATGGCATTTCTTCTCACTAAGTGAGCTGCCTCCACTCTGAGCTAAGTGGTGCAGAAGTCATACAAAATAAAAAGATGCTAGTAAGGTTCAGGTAATTAAAACTCCATCATAATGTTTTAAGTAGGCATGTGCAAGTAGTATTAGTCAGGAAGCCATAATACCCATGGCACAAAACTTCATTGTGCTAGCAAATTCAGATGTTGTATGTTTAATTGGTTTAGTGAGACTGGCATTTTGATAATGTCTGGCACATAGGGGACAGCCAAAATAATAATTCATGGCTCAATTAGCCTTGAATTTCCCAATTTTCAATATCCTTCCATGCTAATGGAGAAGAATTTTACTTTTTCTTCCTGGACTTGAAAATTGGTAACAATAAGTGAGTTCTGTGACCAAGAGTTAGATTTTGGGATTTAACTCTAATGAATCTGTTGATCTAGAATCCTTTCTGTAATTTTTCTGTCTGGAATTTTCATGCTCTTGATCATGAATTGATTTTCAGCTTTTATAATGGTGTCCAGTCTGTTTTTCTTCTCAGCTGCACCATTTTGCATCAGCCTTGCTGCTCTGGCCTCATCAAATTGTCTCTTGCAAGATCAGAGTGAAAAAAACTTTCCAGAAAGATATGTGGTTTGGTAGAGTAGGTCTTTCAAGGAGAAACAGAGTAAACATCGCTCACAAAAGCTATGCAGGAAGCCCACAAATAAATACAAAGGCATTATTAGGAAATTAAAAAAAAAGATACTTTAATCTAGAAGGGCTGAAAGAGTCAGTTGAACAGTCAAGCTTACATAGTTGAAGATATCTATCTGTAAAAGATTTGTACGGGATGTACTATAGGGATTATAGTTTAATCTAGTAAATACTGATACTATATTGGGAATAACAAATGAATAGGTGCTTATGTGCACTGCATATTTTTATTTGTTTCCTTGAATCGCTTGTCTGTTGATCTGGGTTTACTACATAACACCCAGCACAGATTTTTGTATGTGTGAGAGTGCTGGAATGAAAGGTGGGAGGAAATGACCTAGATGCTGTAAGGTCAGTTTAACAAGGAAGAGGTGAATTAGAGCTAGAAAATAAACGTTGAACTTTCTGGCCTTTCAATTCACCTGCAGAACCAGCCCTAGAAAGCTTATGAAACAAAATAATTTAAAAACAAGGATATCAACTGCTAAAGGCATTCGGATCTGACAGAGATTTTGTGAAAAACCCAACAGTGGGAGAGCTGTGTCAGACAGGATGCACCCCAGGGCCAGGCATAGCCTCCCCTCCTCCTTTCTCACCTTTAACTTTTGTATAGTACACTGACAGGCAGCCTCTAGTTCTGGCAACTCTCACTCCCATAGAGAACTCCCTAGTAAAAAGGTCTGAGCTCCTGAGGACTGAGTTCAACAGTCCTGTTATTGGATGAGCAGATCACCTGAGAAATGAGCAGGCTGGTAAAGGCAGCTTCCATGTCAACAGATGCCTGCATTTAAAAGTTGGTCTCTTACCAAACACTTTCTAAAAATACCCCCAAACCAACCCAAAATAACAAAAACCTCCAACTCCTTCAGAGTTGTATTCTTTGATTTAGAGGAAACCAGTGGAAGCTTAAGTTTGAATCCAACATTTTGATGAGGTCTGAGTACAGAAGGCAAAAATATCTACGCTGCTAAGCTAGTATGCTGCTTACAGTGACAGTGACTGCACCTGAGCACTTGGTGAAAGTATGTGAGGATCTTTTCTCATGTTTTCTCTGAACAGCAAGGCTCAGACCCAGTTTTCAGGAAAAAAGCTCAAAGTGAATCTTTGTTTTTATTGTCCTACTAAACTCCTACATTACCTTGTTTTGCTGCTTTCCAAAAATGTGGAGAACTTTGACACACCATAGCAACAACATTGGTAGTTTAAAAGTGAGATTGTTTGCAGCCTTGTGATATCCCAGCCATGAGGTCTGGGATAATCCTGCAGCCCCTAGGATGTACAATCATTTTACACATTGTACAATTGAATCAAAACAGTCCATAATAAATTTTTCCAGACACAGCATTTGTTTTGGGATTACAGCCCAAAATACAGGAAGATTATGTATTTTTTGGCTTCTGGAGGTGCATAATAACTCATGGATTGCTGAGGATTTTTTTCAGCACTTTTGTGGCTTCCCACTAGTTACTTGCAATTATTTTTTTTTGTCATTATGACCTCTGACAGTGGCAGCTGAAAGGCTGAACATGGAGGAGAAAATTGCTACAGGACTCTACCATATGCAGGGATGTCACCAGCTGTATTTTTTTTTAATAACAGTGCGACCACATATACACCCCTTCAGATAAGGTCTCCTGCAGATGCCAACATGAGAAATGAAAACAATCATTCATGATGACAAATAGTTTTCACCTAGCAGCTTCCTTTCACATTGTTCCAAAGGGAAACATTTGCATTTCCTCTGCTGCAGAAAATGCCATGCCTCATTTCTTAATTACACTACCCTCAACAACTGACTGGGCTCTCAGACAAAATAAGAGGAGAATTTTTGAAGTAGTCTTGGACATCTACCCTTGTTTGGGCTGGCAGAGCTTGGCAGTGTCTGACAGTGCTCTGCAAGATAGATCACCAGCCAATGCCCTCCTGATGCACAGGGAGTGCCTGGAGGTCAGGCTCCAAGCAAAAGTGACCCTCAGAAATGGCATACACATGAGACAGCACAGCATGAAACTGTCCTTACACAAAGAGAACAAGGCAAACTGAACTCAACCCTGCTGTTAAACAGGGGCTGTAATGTCCCTCTTTCTGCTCATTTGTTTCCTGAATGTAATGGGCCTGTCATGGCTGTAGTTATGAATGAATATAATTTTGGGATAAAGTCCGAAACCCAAAGTCCTTAATTTGCATTTGTCTACCACAACTGTGACAAGCAGAGAATGTGTTCTTCTCAGCTTTGAGTATGATGACTGGCTTTGAATCCTAAAAACCATACATATCCTGTATAGGCAAATACATGTACAAAGAAGCAGAAAACATAATCCAAAGCAGTTATGCTTTGACATTTTCTTTGTTTTAAGAAAAGTAGGTGAGATTTTAAGTAGTTACTTATACTACTGCTAGGAAAACCACAGCGATCTCAGAGCAGTCGTTTCTCTTTGTGTAGCAGTGTGCGACTAGCTTGTCACCAATGCTGTTCTCAGCAGAAGTTGAATTTAGGATTCATTACATTTTAATACAGTATGTGTAAGAAACAGACTTATGGAGACATGTGATGGAACCTGTCCCAGACAGAAGTACTTCAGATGTGATGCTAGGTCTTGGCATGGGTAAGGCACAAGGTTCTTTGAGTATCAGTGGCAGACCTCTTCTCATTTCCATGCAACAAAAACCAGATTTGTTTTCATCTTCTTCACATTGTTTTCTCCTGCAGGGAAACCAGAACAGGGTCCACTGTCTCATGCCCATTGCAGTGACTGCTTGCAAAGTATCTCAGTGAGTCCAGCAATGCTGTAGTATGTCTTGGCACATGACTTCCCTGATCATGGAGTGCTTTTTCCTCCCTAGGGAGTATGGTAAAAAGTGCCTTCATGCTAGGGCCCTGCCTGCCTAGCACCCTGCTCTTTTACAGTAGTGGACCACACCAGACACACAAGTCCTCAGAAAGAGCAGCTTTTCCCTTTGTTAAGCATACACCATTGCCAAGACTGTGATGCTTTATTTCCTCTTCCCAAAGTGAAGAGCTGGGCACCAGCTGCTTTGTCTTCCACCAGGCAGGGCAGCTGAGGAGGCAGAGTCTACTCAGCCCAGACTCCCATCTGACTGAACAGAGATGACCACTTGGTTTGCCTCATGGTGTCTTAGCTGTTACCTCTTCCTTGTAGCTTGACTGCTTTTCTTTACATCATTGTGGCTATAAATGAGCCTCCTTTTAAAGAGACATTTACTTCAGCAGCTGGAGCAGACAAATACTGCCATCTGTCCAGCCAGCAATGGAGGATGAAGGGCTCGTAAGTACAGTGTTTATTGCTGGCATATTTCTGCATTGATTCCTGATTTAAGGACCCAGGGATAAGTGTTTTGTGCACTTTTAGGCTGGTTGGTTTAGCCTCTTGTTGATGCCACAATGACATTTTCAGTATAGGGATTCAACTGCCTAGTGAGTTTTTGTCCTCCACTGAGGAGACAGGCACCTTTTTACATCATCCAAGATAAAAAATTCAGGCACCTCCGGGTGTTTTTTAAAACACTTTGGGTGCAGTTTGCAAGACCACAAGCCTGGAACAGGTTCTGATTAATAAAGATTAACATCTAGCGTCTGTACTGGGTACAAAGATGTAGTGAAAAAAAGCTTCATTTTTGAAAGGTATGAACATCCAGCATACTTATTTCCTATTGTGGGCAACCAAAAGGGAACACTGGAACTACATTTCTTATAATAGACATTGACATAATGTAGATAAAGTACTTTAAAAACATACCAATTTCCTGAAAGGTTGGGTTTCTTATATGCATGTGAAACAGTTGAAAATTGTTTTATGTAACTCCTCCTGACTTTGAAAATGTACATAGCCCTTTAGTACCTACAACCTTCAAATAAGGTTGAAAGAAAATGCCAAAATGAAATAAAGAAGGACTGAAGGAAGAACTGTGGAGCCGAGATATCTCTGCTAAACCTAGAATTGCTTGCTGAAATTTACTTGAAATTAGCTGCAGGAAATCTTTGCTCTTTCATTCATGTAGAGGCCTTTGGTTGACAGTACAGATTTCCTTTCTCTTCCAGTTCAATGCAGTTGGTAACATTTCAAAACAGAAAGACACACACCCTATCTGAGTGGCTCCTGCCTGCCTCCAGGAATACCACAGCTGACTGGACCTGCTACTTGCATGTTGTGATGCTGGGGGGATACACCCTCAGGGTCCTGCTTGCCTCTTCAGGAAGGGCACCGGGTGTACTACATATTTTCAAAAAGACTGTGAGAGCTTAAGAAAGTTTACATATTTGAGGGTCCTGTTAAATTGCTTTGCTACTGCACAAATGTTTCCACATCTCTCCTTTATTCCTCATTCCCTCCATGACAGTGACAGTGTATCAGAAACCAGCTCCAAATACTGTTTATGGAAAAGGTAGGAGGAAGATAAGAGCACTAGTGTCTTCACTTGTTTGCTCTGCTGACAGGGTGAAGATGGGCAAAATTGTTCTCTGGCTTGTTTTTCTCACATAGATGAAAGAAATCCTGTCTATATATATCATGGTTTATCATACAGAATCCTTGTAATGATGAAAAAAAAAGGATTTGGATTATTATGTTAAAATTTTCCGTGGGTCAAATCTCCAATTCTGTAAAAGCATGTTGCAGTCAAGACAATTAGAGGGCTGTGCCTCCAGGTTTTACTTTTATGTATTTCTAAGCTCATATCAGGGCAGACTCATTCAGCTGCAGTGCACAGTAAAAATATAATGGGAGAAGAGGCCAATGACATTATAATATCTAATGAAAAAGTGTAAGTGCAGTGATGGTAGCTTTGAATGCTGTACTTGGTCTTTAGTTATTGCATCCCACACAGCTCTGAGAAGAATGCATCATTAATAATTTGTAGTAACACATGGTTTCTAATTGACTGAATTCTTTTTTCTGTTTAAAACAAATGGAAAAAAAAATACATAATTCATTTCTTTGAAGCTCATGTTGTGTCAGAAGTGGCTGTTCTTTTTGGACGATATTCACTCTTCTAAAGTGTCAAAGCATGTACTCCAGCATTTAGGGAGGATGCTTAGCAAAAGACAGACTGCTTTCATCTCAGATAGCCTGATAAAAAGGAAAAATATGTCTCCTAGATGAGAGATCAGATTTGTTATGCTGAATGGGTGCCACAGAGAAGAAAACAGCAAGTAACTTACCACGTCAATTATCTGCAGCAAGGAAAGCTGGAGTTCCACTACGAGTGGTTGGGAGTCATTCATTACAGGTCGTTCCAGACGATTGTAGTTCCGCAGCAGTTCTCTGTACAAGCGTCTCTGGCTTTCCCCCTGCTGAGAGACTAGAGGAAAAGAAAGAAGGTGTCTGTCATTCACACTGTCACACAGTCACCATTGTTTGTCTGTTTTGTTGAAAACTCCCTCTTATTACGTTTGTAATTAGAAAGTAGTTCCCAAAGATATCACCCAAATTCTGCACATGAATGTGACACAGCTTTTCTGCATATGTGAATTATGAACTCTCAAAAAAATTAACTACTAACATTCTAACTCATTAGTAACATTCAGAAACTACTGAACAGAATTTGGGGCTCTGACTGATTGTCCCCATTCCTTGGAGTCCCTCCTGCTGATGGATAGTAGAGTTATGGTTCCAAAACTACCAGACAGCTTCCTGGAAGGCAAGCAAATGAATTCATTAATTTGCTTGTTTTTATTTCCTACACACTGGCAACTGTGAGCCAGCACTGGTATTACATAGCCATATTGTGTTTATACCAAGCATAGATAACAGGTACCCTAATTTCTTGGAGCTGAAGTATCAGGCTTTTTTCTATGCTCAAGAAACAGTAACAACTCCAATGTGGAGAGCATCTGTGAGCAATCCTGCATGACCAGGTTTCCTTGCCATGACAAGTATGGATGGTAAAGGTTTGGGTATCTTCCCTCAGCAAAGCAAGAAGTTTGCTGGGACACACTGCTCAGAACCCTAGTTTCCCCAAAACTGTGTCGATCTTGGTGCTGTGGCTAGTGGCAGCCTGAGCTCTACTTAAGATCTACACCTAAGAGAGGAAAGGTCATGGACTGCAGGTTCCCTGAGGTCAACCAGTCCTGTCAACATGAGTGTGTATTCTCTGAACCGTATAAATTCAATCCCTGGCAGAGAATCTGCACTCTAAATCATTATTACTTTGGACTGAAGCAATTTTTATCCACTGCAGTTCCCACTCTCTGTATATGACGGTTTTTACTTCTTGATCAGAGCCCTGCACATTGAGACCAAAACTTCTCTCAGAGAGGTTGTGATGAATATTTTCTTGACAGTGCAAACAAACTATAAAAACCCATCCTGCCTTCCCAGCCTCTTACTATGCTTAGCAAACCCTTCAAGCCTGAGACAAGCTGCCCTACAACAAAGCAGCCATGCCTTTTAAAACTAATAATAAATTCAGCTTAGAAACACTTCATAGGTCTGTTTAATTTGTGTTCTTTTCATTTTTGCTGATACTCAAGGGAGCTTGTGACTTTCTAGCATGGCAGTGCCTAATAAACAAGAAAGAAGAGTATTTTGGTTCAGTTTGGTAAATTACACCATCACATCAATTTCATGCGCCCTTTCTTCTCTTGCGTAATATTCCACACAATCACAGGCATCCAGAGGAGCAAATGGTGTAAGCAAGCCTTCAATAGCTCTTGCTGATGACTCAGTATTGGTTGCTGTGTTTTCACCAATGGCAAAATGAGCTCTAACCTCAGTATCTCCCCTCCAGCATCTTAAGTAATCTTTCCTGCTTACTTAAGCAGAGATTTAAGTCCTCTGTTATGGCCTTAGTACTTTCCAGTGCCTCAGCAGGACCAGATTCCATCATAAATGTCTTGTATGTGAAGGAAACCCATGAAAATCACCACATGTTGTCCTATGGAAAGAGGCTCTGAGTTTGGAGCAAATTTGCTGTCGTTTCGCTCACCTATCCACCCATGCTCCTGTGCTTCCGGGAAGAAATTACTTCCTGAACTATTGCTCTCATCTTGAGTACTTACATAATACTTGACTTCAACCTTTCTTTTAAACTAGCTGCCTTGGGTTTTACAAAGGGAAAAGCACCCTTCACCAGTCTCTGGGCCCAACCGGGCTGCCAGTCTGGTACTACCATTGTCAGGGTAAATTGAAGCAGCTACCCTGGGGAGGTCTGGCTTGTAGAAATCTAAGCATAACTCTTTGCTCTAGGCTTTGGAAAACTCTCTTTGCACTGTGTGCTTCATCCATGCTGAAGTCGAGCCTCTTTCCCTGTAAAACTTTGTGAGGTGAAGTAGCCAAGAACTACACCTAGTTTTCCATCCTTTCTTCAACTCTCCTCTCTGTAATGTAATCCTGATACTTTGCAATCTCTTGTATTCAAAACTGTTAACATAGTCATAGATGATCTATTCTTAGACTGCCGAGCTGGCATTGGTGACCACGTATTTTTGTGCTGCATGGTTTTGCTTACAAAATGACATATATTCAGAAGCAATGGAGCCCTGGGGTGTCCTGGCAAACTGCCACAGCAGCTGTTGGTACCACAAAGAGCTGGCTAGCCTAATCACACTGCCATCTCCCTGCTACAGCTGCTTTGGAGAAGGGAACTGAGGTGGAAGTATAGTTTGCCTTATATATTCACAGACTTTTTCTTTAAATTGTAATTTTCAAATACTTAATGTTTTATACTCCAGAGAGATTCTGCTTTTTTCTCCTATGTTTGTGCTAATGCATTTTGACACTACAACTCTGTGTGCTAAATGGAGTGCTTGCTGGTGATGGGGAAGCGTGAATCTCTCAGGACTAGTGGTAGAATAAGCTTTACCACTGACTACCCCTCAGTCACAGCAACTTTAATCAAAAACAGTGGCACTGGTTCATCTTTTAAACTAGGCTAGATGACGGATGTCAATATTTAAGTTTGCCAAGTCAGTGTCCCAAAACCAGTACCAGACTTGCTTGCCTATGTTACTGGTAAGTAAAAGTAACTGGCAAAGGGCATGTTTTCTAAGGAAAGAATCTGAGAGTTTTTATGACCCACTGCCTCTTATGGTGTCTCCCTTGTCTATGAAATATCTTTGAAGCAGTAGGAAAACATACACACTCATTAAAGTTTGAGGGAAGAGCAGGATGTTTACCTCAAGTTTAGCAAGACTTTTGTCACCATCTCTGAAAAATTCTCACACACATTCATCTGTGCCTTGCAGGCTAGATAAGGGAACAGCGGGCAAAAAAGTGGCTGAACTGTCAGGCTCAGAGGATTGTAGTCAGCAGCAAAAAGTTCAGCTGAAGGTCAGCCAGTGGTAGAGTACTCCAGGGACGGATACTGGAAACAATTATATTTAACATTGTTATGAATGATGGGACAGAGTGCATCCTTAGCAAGCTGGGGTTTTTTTTAGATGGTGCAAAACTGGATGGAGTGGCTGATACATCTCAAGGTTTTCTGCCACTCATAAGGAACTTAAAAAACTGGAGAAATGACTGACAGAAACCCCATGAAGTTCAATAATATAGTATAAAATATAGTATAAAATAAAGTATAAAAGTTGTCCTGCACCTGAGGAGTAACCCCAGGTACCAGAAAAGGCTGGGCTCACTAGCTGGTGAGCAGGATAGCACAAAAGCCCCGAGGAACCTTATAGGTATCAAGCTGAATATAAGCCAGCAATGAAGCCTTGTAGCAAAGGTCACCAGCATCCTGAGCTGCAACAGGAAGAACCATACAAGTAGATCAATAGAAGTGATTCTTCCTCTCTACTCAGCACTGGTGATACAGACCAGTGCTGGGGCTTATCAGTGGAAAGGAAACATGGAATTACCAGATCAAGGACTGGATTGTTCCTCAAGATTTACTGTTTAATAATCTGAAAACGTTCCCTAAACTGCTCCTGGAGCTTGCAGACAACCAGGAAGCACACAACCAATCCTTGGATTGGCTGTGAAGAGCTCTAGGGAAAGCATTACTCGCGCACTATGTTAAACTTTTAAACACCTCTCTGAATTCCTTCTGTCCTTCTGCATGTGCAAAGAAGTCTTCAAGAAGCCTACTGATTGCGTGATTTATATAAACTATAAACTGCTACCAATCTTTTGAGAATAGATGTTATAGTTGTATTTAATGTTTCTTTCCAGGATGTAATTGCTGAGAATTGCACAGCAAGGGAATCTGCAGCTAGGTCCGGCCAGTCTATCCATATGGCATCCCCAGGAAGGACAGATGCTCTCTCCTTTCCAGGAGCTGTGCTGTCATGTCTGGTCTTGGCTGGTTGATTTTCCTGCTCTGCTTTGCATGCCAAGGTCCCCAAGATATAAGGCAAGAGTCCAGCCCTTCCAGTTCCCCAGGATTGTTCACAAAGTAGTCAGCTTCTTAACTGAGAACCCTTGTTCACACATTCTGGTTGATTGTGCACAGTAAAGAAGAAATAATGAAATATTGACAAGATGGTAGGTAGCAGAACATGGATTTCCACTAGTTTTTCACCAATGACACCTGTATTATCAACCATTCTACCTCTGTTTCATAGTGTTCCATGGTTTTGTTTTCATAATCTCTCAACTTTTTGAGAGGGGGAGCTTCTAGCTGTTTTCTAGCTGTTGCTCATTTCTTTAGGCAGACATCTGAGTCCAAATACACAAGTTATTACTTTATTCATACAAGATTATTGGTACCTAACATGACAGTTTTCAGACAAAACATCATATTCTTTCCATATCACTTTATATTAGCATATATGCATGCTAACATGCCTCTGAATTATAAAATGTCTCTTTGTTTTCTTCTTCTGTTTTCAAAAACAGTTCCTAGAATAATTTTCATTTATAATCTTTTTTAAGAACATGGTAAGTTACAATCAACAACATGTTTCTGATCCATCACATTGTTGCTTTTATATTTTGCCCCCCAATACTTCATGAAAGGTCTAAAAATGAAGTGATACTGTGGTTGTGACATTTATTAACTCCCCTTGTACTTTCTGCAGGTATTTCACCACATCTATATCACTTTTTTCTCTCTGTACTGTTACTTTGACATGTATCTTTTGTTTTTGTTTATTTGTTTGTTATTTGTTTTGTTTGTTATTTGTTTCATAAAAGAAAATTAGTAAAGTTCTGGCATTTAAAAAAAAAAACAAATTCAACAGTGCCATTATCCTGAGAAGTATTGTTTAGTTGTGTAATGATTGTACTTAATTTTCTTATAGCTGGAATATTTACAGAGAAAAAATCCATTAAAATCTATGCTTATCAGAGCTAAATCCTAGAACTTAAAACTATTTTCCTAAAACCTTCCTGCCACAGCTCCTTCTATTGTTTATTTTCATTTTAGTTTATCACTGTACTTTTGCAGGGATTTTTAGCTATCGCTTTCAGAATCCAAAGAGAACAATCACAGGAAACATACACGTACACACATTCAATAATGAATTATGGGAGAAGCAACATGAAAAGTATCTGGAAAAAAGCAGGTTGTTTCACAGACAATTTCATTTGCATAAAGAACTGCAATGGCAAGAGCATTTACAAAATGAGCCATGTTCTAATGATTTGATAGCTATAAAAAACAGCTTATTTCAAATATTTTGCAGATTTTTGAGAATGTAAAGCA
Source organism: Passer montanus (assembly GCF_014805655.1). Lineage (NCBI taxonomy): Eukaryota > Metazoa > Chordata > Aves > Passeriformes > Passeridae > Passer > Passer montanus. The sequence continues at coordinate 1,058,751 of NW_024370152.1, read as the reverse complement.
TGTCATTGCCATATGTTACTTAATCCCCAGAGACACAAATGTGTCCCATCTGCTTTTGTTCTTATGTGCAGCATTGTTACTTTTATCTGTGGTTGCAAATGCACTATTTCTTTCAATGCCCTTTGATTTAAAATGCATGCCATCATGCCTTCAGGGAAGCAGATTCACGTAAGAAACAATGGAATCACAACAGCTATCTCTACCCTGTGTGTGTCTCTGTGTGTGTGTGTTTATGTGTTGTGTATTTGAATATTTCTCTCATTTAAAACCTCTTTTTAATCTACTTCCCTTCTGGGTAATATTTGACTCTAATCTTTGTCTCTTGCTATGCAGATTGTTTCTGCATCTTACACACAAAATTCAACAGCTATCCAGAGGAATGTGAGAAATTACTTGATTTCCTAAGCAAGAAGGGCCCAATATTCTTGATATGAGTAATTTCTGTTCTTTCGCAGCAGATAAAGAGTTCCCAGCAATGATGGGTATAAAAAGGTATGCAAGGAAAGTTTTTTCCTTAAAGATTCTAGGCCCATGACAACATGCTAAAACTGTATAATGAAAGGATGGATTTATATTTTTGGTTCCACTGGCTTGGTTGGGTGTTTTAAAGGCTGAGTATTATCTGTAAGGCAGAGAGACACACTTTGAGGTATAAACAGTGGGATATCTCTCAATCATAGCTATCAACATTATTTAAACTGCCTCATTACTCCAGGTCAGAAACCTAAGTACCTACAGCCAGTAAAGGAAAAAAATGTACTTTTAGTGTAATGCTAGTTTACATCAGCTCTATGCAATAGAAGTGTCATTGCTACAACACTAGATGCACAGGAAGCGCTGGAGCAGGAATCTGGAGCAGTGATGAAGACAGGAACACCCCTTGCTACACATTACAGAGAGCTGTGGCTGTCTGGAAGCAACTCTTGCCTGGAGTTTGTGGAGAGGAGTAGTAATGGAAGCCAAAGGAAAGAAACAAAACCATAAGATTAAAGCAAGATACCAGTGACATGGTCATCAGTATACAGGACTGGGCTTCTGCACTCCCTGATCCCACTGGCTTGCAGAGCATCTTGTCACAATCCCTTCATCTCTATGTGTTTCAGCACCCAAACCAGTTAACCTAGGGAAAGCCCTTCTTGGGAAAGCACTATGAGCTTCACCCTCTAAGTGCCATCAATGTGGCAGCCATGGCATTATGGACAGCATTCACAGATGGCTCTGAAAAGGGTCAAGTCAGTCTGCACCTCCCCATCAAAAGCCCAATCTGCACATGTGGAGAGCTCAGATCTGGGAAAGTCATAAGTTAACTGAGAGGTGTAATAATGATTTCTGTGGAAACAGATAGGCCTAATCTCTGATTAGGCTGAGAAAAACAATAGGTAGGAGGAGTTCTTTTTCCTATACCCAGTGCAAATAATAGCAGTGATGGAGCCTGCAATGATGTTGCGGTTTAACCCCACCCTGCAATTGAGTACCATGCAGTCACTCGCTTAAAATCTCCCCTCCTCCAAGGGGATGGAGAGAAGAATTCTAAAAAATTATAACAACATTAATTAAACATATTAATAATAAACCATAAGGAAACATAATAATAATAATAATAATAATAATAATAATAGTAGTAGTAATGAAAAGGGAGACAACAAAAAGAGAGACAGAAATAAAACCCAAAGAAGACTAATGATGCACAGCACAATTGCTTGCCAACCACTGATCTGTGCCCAGCCCACCCCTGAGCATCAGCCTCTTCTAGTCAGTTTTCCTCAGTTTATATACTGAGATATACGAACTTCCCAGAAAGAGAAACATAATCATTTTGTCCCAAGATGTTCCAAGAGCTATTCCTTAGTCACAGGGATGTCTTTAACAGGAAAAAATACTTGTTGCCTTTTTTTATGGTTCAAGATGATGGAAAGATCTTGCTCTAAACCATTGACTGTGTGTTGTTGGTGAAGCAGTGGTAATATGGTTTAACTCCTCTGGGCAATGCAGAGGATAGGCTGGAGTGGAAATGATACAGACAATAATACTGTGAAAAGAAACTGCCCAGTATGTTCAGAGATCTTGCAGTGCTTCTTTCCATTTTTCCTTCTGCAGCGCTCATCAGCTAGTTATGGTGCCAGACACAGCTAGTTTCCCAAACTATGAACTTTTGCCTTGCCAGCCTGCCACCTGTCCAAAGCTAAGCAGCAAAGTCACTGAGGATGCAATAGGCAAGGCTAGAGATGGCTTCTCCTGCCTTCTTCCCTCATCACTCAAGTTGCAGCTGTTGCCCATGAAAAAAGTAAGAGCTCCACTGGCTTCAAGGCACAGGCAAGACACAAACATCCTTAATGAACACAGATCTGAGAATGCAAAGAAAGTTCCAAGTTTGTCTTTACAATACCAGAAGTCAAATGATGGATAATGAGAAAAATAGTGCAAGAGCCCTCTGAAAGGGATGAGATGTCTGATGAAAATTCTGGCTGCACCTTGAATGACTCCTAATTTGTTCAGTGCTTAATACGTGAACTGGGAAATATGAAGAGACATTTTCTAAATGTTTCCTAAATCTGAAACAGTCTGGGGAGCAGAGCTTTCATAACATACCTATAGATAAGACTCAGCCGTTTTAGGCAGCACCAATGATCTTTCACTATGCCAGGTCAAGCTTGCTGCCTGTCTATGTGAGATGTTGTGCTGCCAATCAGCCAGTCATAGTTTGGAGGTCTTGGCAGCAGAAGTGGCTGCTATCAAGGGATTTTTTCCTAAGGGAAAGAAGTCTGAGGCTTTGGTGGTTGAAGTCTTCAAAGATAAAGGGAACTGTAAATAAGGGTGTGAAAACTCTTAGCAAGGAGTCAGAATTTATTTCACATTGAAGAGAAAAGCTGTTTCTTATACTGTCTTGATGAAGTAAATGACTGGCTCTGAGCAAATTGGACTTGTGACCAATCAAACAAGGTTTGTGGAGATCTGACCTAAGACACTTGAAACTGTATGTATTATGTCTTGGCTGACTCAGTCCAGATTTGCTTATATGCATACAAAGTGGCTTAAAAGCTTACATCTATTTTGTGGTTTGATTTTTTTCCCCAGACTTTAAAGGTATCAAGATCTCAGTGACAGCTGAGTGTTGGTTAGCCTTGATCTGTTTTCATAACACTAGATGCTATTGTCTTTTCCTTGGATACATGGCTCAGGTCCTGGTTTTGTTACTGGTAATATGAAATATTGGTGTCTCCCTGCTGCACCCTGCCAGCCAAACCTGCATTGGCTGAGTCACTCATCCTGCCTAAGAGCAGAAATGAATCACAGTGAAACTGAGGTACTTATAGAGAATGACGATCTAGGGAGCATCATTTTGTCCTGTCTTTACTCTGTTGCTTTTAAGCTTCGGTAACTTCAGTCTACTATTCCTGAATTATGTGTTGTTGCAGACAAAACAAAATTAAAACAAAACTGGTGCCTTGTGCATCCAGAGGGAGCATGATTGTCATGCTGTAATACAGTAGCAATGCCACAGATGCAGGATGCGAGACCAGAATGAGCTCAAAAGCCAGAAAGTGATCCTGTGCTGTCTGGGCTGCCCTCTTGTATTCCCCAGCAAAGAATTCCTGAGACTGCTAGAGCATTTTGACCCAAAGGTGAAGTAATTTGCCCACTTTACAGAGGCCTCCTTTGGAGAAGGATGTCTCTTCTCCTTAACCACAGACCGGTTTCCCTTAGATCTACCTTCTCTTTACCCTGCTGCCTCCTTTCTCATATAATCCAAAAAACACATAAATAGGTGCCAGGAGAGTTGAAGTGCTTGAGCTCAGATACCAATCCAATAAATTTAAATTATAATTGGTGACCCTGATATCTTGGGAAATTATATTAGAAGTCTTAGACCTTGAACAAAATGCTACTGCAGAGAGTATACTACAGGATAGTTGTTTGGTTACAATACAAAGGCAAAGCTTTAGCTTGGAGCTCCTGGAGCTTCCCCGTTGCCATTTATGGATTGTGTGTGAAGACTGAACATGAACAGGTTTAATTCAAAGTTGCTGCCCATTTGCCACTTGAAACAGTGGGAACTGCAAACTATCTGGCAACTTTTTATTTAAGTTCTCATCACTTCTTCCCATTGTTACAATTGTTCAAGCTGGATTTCAGTTTACTGACTACCTTTCTAAAATGACAAAATATTAAAGGGAAAGCACTCCATTAATTGCTTTATCACTTCTGCAGGATCTTCAAAAAAACCCACAAGATGGCTAAGAATTATGCAAAGTATTATCTGCATGATTATATGACTTCCTACTTTTGGTTTTTCCCAAATGCACTGACTCAGATGTGATGAGAACATTAAGCAGCATCATTCTCTACAGCCAGGCTGTGTTCAATGAGACCCACTGCATGACACAGAGTTAGCTCTGTGTCACGAAGCCTCCGAAGGGCAGCACTGATCTCTTGGAGTGTTGTGGAGGCCACAGACAACAAGCTGGAGTAACACAGCAGATGGATTAGAGTTAAAGAGATACGCCTTTGATCCACTTAGAGATGAGAAAACAAAGGGGAGTTATTTTGGCTGCCTTCAGTTTCCATGAAGAAGGGTTCCATCATGAAGAAACCAGGCTGTCCTGGGAGGTGCACAGGGACAGGACCAGTAAGATAAAGATGCATGATGGGCATTCCCACAGTACTAAGAGAGTCTTTTTTATCTCAAGGGTACTCTGCATAAGGAACACTACTGTCCTTGGAGATGTTTGCAGCTTGACTCCTCAGATAGCAATCCAACAGAGAAGAAGGGTTGGACTGGATAACCTCTGGAGGTCCCTTCCAGCCAAATTATTCTACCACTATACGAACCTGTATAGATCAGACCCTCTCTTACCTCAGCTGCCACAGGCACACCTTTTCCAATTTATGACTTAATTTTCTCCCTTGGTATGGTGAAGATCTAAGTGACGAGTGATGTTTTAGCATGTAACCACAGCTGAGCTTCAGGGAACACAGTATACTGCCTTAGTCCAGTCTGCAAACTGACTTCAGCCTCTTTGAGTTCTCAGTGAGAAATGAGACCTCCTCAAACCTGCCTGTTTCTTCTAAGTAATTTTTCTGCCCAAATCTATGTTGCATTAAGAATAGTCATGAAGACTATGGTTTTCTCTTCAACCTTGTGGAATGCAAAAGTGTTGCAAGTATCCATTTCTGAATGGTGATAAGGTTTGCAGACATCTGTTTCAGCACTCCATTTAGCACAGATTTTCTAATTGAGCAAAGCCAATTGATAGCAAGGCAAGACAGAGACACCTGCACCTCACTGTTTACATGCATAAGTACTCATTTGACTACAGGTTCCCCTTCCATTGCAATTTACTGACTTAATTGCAAGCCCTGGGTGGAGAGATTCTTACTTGCAAACACTCCATCTGGTTCTGGGCTCAGCCTTCTCATCAGCTGTTTTGCTCAATGCAGAAAGTATTTGATACGCAAAATTCTTTCTTCAAGCTGCATTTTCTCAGGAGTGTGTTCTAAAACAGCAATAAACTCCTGTCTGCCTTTCTCATTTCCTGGGTTGATACTGATTGCCAGTGCTAGCCCTACCTGCCTCAGTCAGATTGGATCTCTTTCTTAACTAGTTTAGGTAGGATTTCTAGGCAGTAGACATCTAAAACAACCATGTCAGGACTGATCCAAAGGGTTTTCATCTCCTATAACCACACTCTAGAGCTGAAGAGACTATACGTCCCTCCTTGCTTGTCACATACAAATGAAATTGTATATGCTACCACCACCACTAACTCGTGTTCTTTTCCACAAGCCTTAGGAAAATAAACCAGAGAGAAAAAAGAGTTCTGAAGCTGCCTTTAAGAAATTAATCCTCTGCCTGGAATGAGAACTTCTGCTCTGATACCATCAGAAAACTCTATGAGCTGAAGCAAGACTGAAGGTATGCAAGATGCCATCTGGCATCATCCCAAAGACCAGATGGGTGCTACATTCTCATGCATAGTATCTGCTTCTGGACCCCTCCCTACATGCAAGACTGCTATACCAATAGGTGCATGTAACAATAGGCACTGGTGATGTCATGACTCAGTTGCTTTTTTTGGACCTGACCACTTTTTCCAGTGACATTTGAGAAGAACTAACACAAGATTTAGCTCAGATCACTATCAGCAAATGCACATAGAAATACCTCCAACTTTTCTGGAGCCTGGCAACTTCTCAGAAGTTTGGGCCAGCTCCACTGTCACAGCTGTGCCTGTGATAATACAGATCAGCCTCAGAGCTGTGCCAGTGAATGCACATAGAAGATTACTGACTGAACACAAGGTCTGGTTCATCGAACTATTGAGTCAACCTCAAGAAGCAAGCATGGACAGCAAGTTACTGTAGCAGACAGTAATGCAGAGGAAATAGGGGTTTGCTTAGGACCCTGCCTGCCCATCTTAAATGTATCAACACATATCAACCACACTAGTGTTCCTAATCACAGAACATATGTGCACATGCCATGGACAAGTACATTTATTCCCTTGGCTCCATACATATGCAATGCCTTAGCACGCTCTCAGCATTCAGAGTGATCAGCCCTGCTGTCTGTGCTATTAGATATTAAAGTAATGGCAGGGATCTGACAACAATTTCCTATGTATGCAAGTTACACGTGTGGCATCTTCTTATGCCATCAATATGGAAAAAAAGAGCTACCAGTACAAGCTAAGGCCTAGCTCATATATTTTCTATTTTAAATGTGTATCAGCTGCATTGTTATCTTTGAAGCTGTATCATCCAGTGCATCAACATAGAGAACATGAAGAGCTGAGGTGAATACAACTTTCAGATCTCTAATTAAGGGTATGAAAGATTTTAAATTATTTAACTTTCACACCTGGTTCTACTCTGATAACAGTTTTGAAATGTAAAAATACAGCTACTTCACCACCTAAACTACCAATGATATAACACTGTACTCTCTTATGGCACAGGGATCCTTTTGTCTGTTCAACTGTGTCTCTTTGGAGTAAATAAGTTTGATTAAAACACATTAGTGCAGTTCTATCAGGCCTAAACAGCTGAGGCCTGAAGTTTAAACTCCATATATGGGTATTTAAGTAACATGATTTGTTCTTCCTACTACACAGATCTCTAAACTCATGTCACCTCAGTCTAATTAGCTCACATTAGAGAAATTGCAGCTTGGCAGTGGAATCTGGCCTTTTGAGGCTATCTTGCCAATGCTTCTGCTGTTGCAGAAACAGCACCTGCTTGCATGGAAGTGAACCAAGAAATTTGTGAGGATTTGCTCCAAGAAATCATCAGTTCTGTTCTGATGTGATCACTAGACCCCCTCAAAATAAGCAAAAGTGTGAAAAAGCATGAAATTGGGTGCAGCACCCCAATTCAAATATGTATTGTGAGTGAGCCAAAGAAAAGCACCAGCTGGGTACACCAAGTCAGGCTGAATTACTTCATCATTTACATCTCTGAGCTGGTCAGCTCACTTGCAGCATCCCCTGCCATAGGATTTGTCCCATACAGCTGAGCACTTACATCCCACCAGACTGCAGAGAAAGGTTGTTGTCCTCAGTTTGCCTTTGCCTTTGTTGCGCTTTTCAAAGCCACTTGGCCAGATAGGACCCTGATGGCAGTCTGTACACAGTAAAGAAACTGAGAGGTCTGACTCTGCTCTGTGTGGCATGTGGGACCTGTAATGGTCTCACTCAAGAAATAAAAAAAGATATAAAGGCACAGTAATTAGAATACATGGTTTGACTGGCGACTAGCCAACTGCATGTTTAACCTCCCTGGCTGTTAAACCCTCTAGGTGCCCGTGCCCTGAGCTGAAGGTAATTTCTCAGAGAGGCTATGCATCAGTGTGGTCACTGTGACATGTCTCTCAGAATGTCCTTGCAGGGTTGTCTGCACCCTATCTCTCAGACTGCACCACACTCAAAAAAAGAAGCAGGAATGGGTCTATCCCTCCTTTCAACCAATCCCTGGACCAGGTTTTTCAAGTCCCTCCACCCAAGGTTGTTAGGTAGCTGCTGAGACTCACTGGGTACTTCTACATTCTGGGTGCCCCTTCAAGGATTGCCCCTGGCCTGGAAGGGATGTCTGACCCTGAGAGCATTCACCTGGGATATAGGAAGATTGAAAACCAGTTTCGTGATTTTTCCTTAGACCCATGTCTCAAAAAAACTATCATCAGCCCTTCAGGAAGGAGGGCTGCAATGACCCAGCTTAAATGACATGACTACCGGGGCTCCTAGCATATTGTGAGTAAAGTCTGGGTGAAGCAGACATTTGAGGAAAGAACTGGGAAAAAAACTGAGTTCTTCATGTGTTGTTTGTGTTTGGTTTTCATCTAGTTCTTGTGACAACTTGCCTGTCAAACAGCCCTACAGGAGTTTTCAGTACTTGATAAATTGCTATGAACAGTGTTGAAACAACTCAGCGCTACGTGAGAGTGATGTGAGCTATGATTTGAATTTGCCATGACTTCCATGTGGGTGAACTAAGGAACCCAGGGGGGAGTTTGTCTGGATTTACTGTTAAAAAACCCTGCTACTGATAACATGCTAATATCATCTTGACTTTTTTCTCTTCTGTCCCAATTGCTCAATCCGCAGGTATTTCTGGGTTTTTTTCCCCTTTTTTTTAATTTAAAAAAATCTGTAAAGCAGAAGTCAATTACAGACCAACATTATTAGAAATTAATTTTATTCTGCTTTAGCCTTTTTCTTTAAAAGTGCCTACTTGTAAGTTGTTGCTAAAAGCACCTAAAAATTATCTGAATTATTTATAAAAGCAGTTTGTCTTCATGTGATGCTGAGAGAAATTAGGCATCCCCCGATGAATTAGTGATTACTCATTATTTAAAAGGCGGGATTTACATGACACACAACTTCTCAAAATGGAAATGTCCACAAAATTACTTATCTCATAACTAGATGCTATAACCCGCCTGTTAGTTCAGCTCCTACAGTAGCAGAGAAATGTCTTAAAGATAGCAAGATTCTTAATTTAGTAAGGTAGGGAAACATTTTTCTGCAGTACCATTACTACATTAGGCAGATGAAATGTGGATCTGTAATAATGAAATGCCCAGATGTTTTACAGCTTCAGATGAATTAATGAGGAATTTATCTATATGGCATGAATAGTCCAGTGCAACATCACATACATGCAAGTTTCCAGTGTCCTTGCACTTCTGAAATAGGTGGACACCTTTATCTGCTTTAAAAAGACAATCCTGCTTTATAGATAAATTGTGAGTAACAAGACATGTCCTTCACACCTAGAATACTCAGTTTTAGAATTTTTGATTGCTGCAGGCATTTATGTTTCAGCTGAAAGGGAGCCATAAAAGCACATTTTGTGTAGAATACTGAATATCTTTCATGACTGTGGCTATTTCAACATTCTCACTTAAAAATACTTTATTGTCAGCCTTGCTATCCTGAATGTTTTGAAATAATCACACAGCTCCTATTTTTGTTAGCACCATGCTGAAACTTCTGAAGATAGCTTAGTCAGAGCTGACACCTTAGACTACAGAATCCCATTATTCTACTTATTAGATATTTCCAGCTATATATCCATCTCCGTCTTAACTGGTTTTTAATAAGTGTATGAAGAGTATGTTTAATAAAAAGAAACCAGAATTACTAAATTTATGTATTTATACAGATTTAATCTTTCTACATGATGGACAGAAAATAAATAGTTATGAATTTGCTTCTGCTTGTATTCTCTGTAGAACACCGTTGCACTCACACACCTACAAGGTTCTCAAATCATTCTGCCCAGCCTGAAGTTATAATACCTTGTTATCAAAAATGTATGGGAAGGTTACATTTTTCAGGGAAGCAAGAACATATTTTTTTTTAAAACATAACCATTTCAATTAATTTATGAAAGCTAAAATTACTCACCTTTAATTTAAAAAAAGAAAACACAAAAACAAACACACACCTTTTTCCCTTCTTAAAAAAAAAAGTGCCTAGCACTGTAAGATCCACAAACTTACCCAAACTGATTACAAAAGTGAGTTAAACCAGCACAGGACTGTAATGAAGTTCAAAATACAAGCAGATATAAGACTTCCTGAAAATAAAATTTGGGGTTGGATGTAACTAGCATTCAGAGGACAAAAAACAAAAACCAAAACACAAAAAACAAACAAAACAAAAACAAAACCAAAGACAAAAAAACTCAAACAACAAATTAAAACAACAGCAACAACAAACCCAAACCACAACCAAAAAAAAAAAAAAAACCAACCAAAAAACAAAAGCCCTGGACAAACACAGAGGAGCTTACCTTTAAAGAGTGAGAAGAGCAAGGATGACCAGAGATACAGTGCAGAATAAACAAATGCCAAGCACTTTTCTGTGAGCATTGTCAAAATAAGCTGGCTCTCCTTCCTGAACAGAGGGTGAAAGAGGATGAAGTCTTGAAGACAGCCTGCAATGACTGATGGATTTGGCAATTACAGTAATAAGGCATCAAACCAGCTTCCCACCAGGGGAGAAAAGTGCATTTGCTCATGTGCTTCTCCAGTCCCCAGGAGCCAAGTCAGCTCAGTGCTTGGTCAGTAAATCCAAACACAAAGGAACAGGTTACATTCCTTTGGACTCACATTGCTCGACACACTGAGCCTTTCCCTGGTCAGGAGCAAATGCAAGTGATCCTCGCACACAGCTGTCTGTGTATTGCAAGAAGGGGGAGTGTGCTGCCTCGGAGATGCTTTCCACATCTCCACATATTGTACCTAACTCGAGACAGCACGGCTGCAGTGTTCCAGTGCTTGCACTCGAGTGCCTCTAGAGCTGTTTCCCGGTGAAATGAATTACTGTGTGTCCCCTCTGCTCTCTCCCAGCTGCCAGGGCAACTTGCAGCAAACACCTGTGGCACACATCTGTTTTTCCTCCCAGCAGAGGTGGCAGCGGGGATTCAATAGTGAAAAAGTTTGAAAATATTAAAATAATCAATCTCCTGTTCATTTTTGATGCACCCCTTCTTGTAATTGTTTCCACTAGATGTAGGGAGATGCTCTGAGTGCCTTCTTCCCCAGCTGTCTGCTGTGGGATTTCACACACACCTTGGCTTCCTTTCCTCTCCACAATTTTATTCACCAGCAGAAGAAAGGCAAGGTGAGGCAAAGTCTTAAATGAATAATATTCATCATTTGGGCCTTTCTTTTCTCATTTGTCTGTTCTGAACACTCACCCACCTCTCTTTCACTGCAAGCAGGGACAGGACATCGTACTCCCCCTTGCTGAATTTCTTGGTGCTTCTGCCTTGACAGGGTACAACCCTGGACTGACGCAGAGAGCAGCAGCAAGTCCTGACTCCGGGCAGGAGGAGGGGTTTGGGCACTGCCGTAGTGAGGCTGCAGTGGGCAGTGCAGGCTGGTAGGAGAGCAGAGCCCCGGGATGGGGGGCACAGGGTGTGCTGAGGAAGAGAACTTGAGAGGTTGAGTGCTGGGGCACAGGCTGACCATGGAGTTGCCCTGGCTGGAAACATCTGCCCTGGGATCAACTGCAGAAATGCAAACCTATAATGCTCAGGAAACATGTGAGAAATGACTGGTCAAAGAACCAGGAAAGGGGAGGAAAACAGTACTAGTGGGGAAAGCAACACCACCAGCATTAGTTAGTAACACTCAAACATCTTCTGCAGTTTTCATGCTTTCATTTTCTTTTAATAAATGTTAAATAGATTTGGAAAGCTGCGACCACAAGCTGGAGCCTGGACTGATTTAGCTGTATCCTAATGTCCTCTCACCCTGTCACTGGATGGTGGGCTGTTTTCCTGGGGGTCTGGGAAGGACACTCAGAGCTGCTGGCCCTCCCTTTGGAGTCTTGCTCACCTTGCCCCAGGTGAGCTTTCATTGACCAGCTGCATATGAACAACCAGCCACAGCCTTCTCTGGGTTCTCCCAGACCTCTACTTGCTCCCCATGAGTAGGAATTGCTGCTGGGACCCTATGAAGGCTGGCCTGGGAGACCCCCTTGGGTGGCATCAGGGCCAGAGACCATAGAGGGCTGTCCTCCCACTCTCCAGCTGCACTGCTGACCTCCAGTCCCATTTGATGTTGCGTCTCCTCACTGAGCCTGTATGTGACGGTGTCAATAAGCCAGTGGGCAAAGCTCCTTGTGTGCCTGTGCAGGGAAGCCCATAGAAGATGGAACAAAGCCTCATTTGGACCAAAGTAGTGCAGGCTGGGTGTGACAAGGCACTGCACTGTTGCTGCTTCCTACCATCCTTAAAGAGCTGCCCCAGCTCCCAATGCAACCATGACAGCAGGTGGTGGAGAACAGCAAGGTAGAGAAGGGATGCTGAGACGTAGCGCAGGAGATGCTCACTGACCCCAGGGCAATGGCCACATGGCTGATGGCAGGACTATTGCAGTGCTGTGGGAACTAGGGGCAGAAGGAGGTCCTGCTCTCAGGTCTGATAGTGCTGCAGGGCAATGGAGATTGGGGGCAGCTAAGTGCTTAGGAGATCATGCATCAGATTTTCTGTAAGTTTGATACATGATCACAGCACCCTGCAGGGGAGATCACTTGAACAGAGCCCATTGCAAAGTGTGGGAAATGGATTTATAGAGAGTTGTCAGGGCCTTACAGAAAGCCCACGCAGTACGTATCTGTATGCAAACTATGAAACAAGAAATGCTGACTTAGAAATGCCATGAAATAGGACAGATATTGTTGAGAGAGAAATGGAGCTAGAAAAAGGTTTCAAAGGATAGCCTTGCAAATAAGACTAGATACTTTGGAGAAAGAGAACTATGAAAGATGCATTGTAGTAGGACCCATGAGGGGTAGTTTTAGATGACTGGCTTTAAGGCATCTACAGCATGGTGTGGCAAAAAGTTGACAGGCCAAGAAATCCTTACAGTGTATTGTAATTAGGAAATAGTTAGCTGCTGATTGTGATAGCGTGAATTATAACATCTGTATTGTCTCACTCTTTTCATGAGACTAAAAATTGAATAAAAGCTTTTAAAATGCATCTCAGTTGTCCCCACTCTGGGTCAGGAAAAAGGTATTGTCCAACAGCAGAGATACCTGTTCTTGCAGCCCATTGTGCTGACTGGGGGGCACCTGTTGCAAAACTTCTCGTTTTTCTCCTTCTCTACTCCCCTCACATGTCCACAGCAGAACGATATGGAGCATAGTTTTGTCCATTATTTTTGGTTTACATTTGGGTTTTTCTTAAATTCCTTTAAAAATGAAAGCTTTCATCAGTGAGTACAACTTCATACATATTGCAGCTCCAGTTGCTGTACTTGCCTTCAGCCACCTGTCATCCCAGTGATGACCAGAATGTGGGGACTGGGAGCAGCTGGGTACCTGGGACCTCCTGCTCTCAGGTGGAACATGTCCGATGGTGCCCCAAGGGGTGGAATGACATGCTCCTCAAAGATGTCATCCTCCTACACTGAGTACAGGACAGAGGTCACCCTCCTCTTGCAGAGGGGGCACTCAGGCTTGCTCCCAGCCCACTGCAGAAGGCTCACTCAGCAGAAGCAGAGCAGCCACGGCAGTGCATAGCTGGCCTCCTGCCAGCTGTCCAGGCAGATGGGACAGCAGTTGTCCAGCTCCATGGCCATGCTTGCCATGCGCTGTGGGGTCTGAAGACAGCTGGGGATGACAAACCACTTCACTGCCTCTCAGTGACACGGCAGCAGCAATTGTTGTGCTAGAAAAGTGAGGCCACAATTGTTGTCTGGCTTAAGGATGGATAGAAGTAATACCCACGTCCCTCAGGAAGGAAACCTTTCCTGCTCCCCAGATGAGTCTTCCCCTCCCAGATAATTTCTGCTGCTGCAAGAGTGACCCCTGAATGCCCTGGTTGCCTCAGCTGAGAGCTCCATTTTGCAAATGACTCACAGGGGCACAGGCTGAAAGTCACTGATCTCACGAGGATGGAAAATCCACCTATATTATGGCTCTCTGCAAGCAGGAGACTTGGTGCTGCAATATCCCACTTTAAGCATGCAAATGCAGACAGGAAGAATCCAGGGGCTTTGCAGTCCAGTTCCTTTCCTGCACTCCTCAGCTCTTAATCACATTTCAAAATTAGGCTACAAATGAATTCTTTGAAATGCCTGGGTTGCTTTGTCCCACAGCCAGCCATTTAACCATGTCATCTGGCAAAAAACGAGCATATATGACAACCAAATATACACTGTGGAGTCTAGAAAACAACTTATTGCACTACTGAGCTGCAGCCAGGTTCTTTGTTGGGATTGCTCCTCACATAGGTTTCGTCATCAGTGCAGGGGCCTGAAGGTGTGTTTCTCTCACAGGCTGTTGTTAAGGAAGGGTACAGCGAGAACAAAATTATTGTGCAAGTCTGTTGTGCTCCTCCTCTCCCATGTTCACCTGAACTGTGCTGCCACTGCAAAAGGCTTTCCCAAATAAAACCAGCCCTTCTGGCTGAGGTCCTATAGGAAGGATGTACACCTGCCCCTCAGCTCTGGATGTTTTCACTGCTCAGTATCCAGCTCCTACAGAAGCAGATGACATGAATACCAAAACCAGGATTTTTCACCAAAGAGCAGGGAGGCAGACATTTTCTCTCACTGCCAATTCCCTGTGAAACCTGGGATGGACTGCTGCAGACTGCTTATAGACAAGGTCCATGTCAAAGCTCTACCTAGTGGTTCAGTCTGTGTTCTGGCCTTGTGAAGTTATGTGACTTGTTCCTCTTCTTCTTGAGGTTGCGTCTCCTCTGGGTCACATTGGTACAACTCAGCAAGTTTGGAGCTGGGCATCCTTCCTCTGTGGATGGGTTTGTCTGCAGGTGAGACAGCTCCTCTTCTACCACCTTTCACCATGCTGCTGAGTTTGCCCAGTCAGCCCTTCTAGCACTGATTTCCAAGCCAAACTCAGCACCTTGTGCTGTGAGCGGACAGGGATAAAGGACAGCTGGCCACAGTCACACTTTAACAGCTGAGCAAGAAGAAAGGATGATGAAGAAAGCCCTTATAATGCAGGAAGTGCTGGAAAGTGCTTTATCCCAAGAGTGGTTTGGATGAGTTATGAGTGATTTGGGGAAGCCTGATAAAGATGTCAAGTGCTGGAGTGCATTGTTCAGAAGTTACATCACCAGGGTTTCACCATGCATGTCAAGATGCAGAGATCACTCAGGGGGTTCAGCTCCTCTCCAAGGAAAGCAGATGACTCCAGGCCTCACATGCACAAGCCAAGTGACCTTGCTGGTGAGGCTGGGGACGCTGGAAGATAGGAAAGTACTGCAGGATGTGAATACCTGGCTGGTTAAGCAGGGAGCTGGGCTGGGGTGATCCCAATTCTGCTGGGTGGTAGGATGAGGAAGCCAAGGAAGTTAGCTATGGAGGGGTCCACTCCTTTTGCTGGTGAAAAGGGAGGCAGATGGTGGCAGGAGGGTCTGCATGACCTAGGGATCCCATGGCTTCCCACTCCTGCAGGCAGCAGATGCCTTGTGGGCGGACTGAGGTTGCAATGGAGCTGCCACTTGAACTCTGCATGCTCCAATGGCACATAGAAAGAGCTGCACAACAAAAGCAAGGTGCAAGGAGCTCCAGCCCTGTCAGGCAGGCCTGCAGTAGCCCCTCATCCCTAAATGTTGTGGTACACTAGTTTTAGTTGTTCTCTTGCACTGTGTGATTGGGAATTTGCACAGAATAGTTTTATATTGCACTGTATAGCTTATGTTATATCACGTGGTTTGTTATCCCTTTCCCCCATCACATGGCCTTCCCCTCACCCACCCCAGTATCCCCTGGTGGTCTCTCCCGTGGGTTACCCCTCCCCTCACCACTCCTCACTGGTATCCCATTGGCTGTGGACCTCTCCCTCTGTCCCCATCCCAGGGTATAAAAGCTCCCTGCCACCAGGGAACATTCTCTTTCTCCCATGGGTTTGTCCCTTTCGTGTGTCTCTTGGAATAAAGGAGAACATTTTCCACATGGAGAAGAGCACTTCTCAATCTTTTAACTTCATCTATGAAACATCATGTGGGCAAGGGTCCATAGCTAGCTGGAGTGGACCCAAAGGCTTAGGCTCTGATCCTTCAGCCCCTGCTCTGTCCTTTCCCCACACAAGAGGAACACAAGCATAGAGGTGTAGGGCACCGCACCAGAGCTCAGCTGAGAGCGGGATTTCCCCTCCTCGGGTGCTGGGGTCTGCACCACTGGGCATGGTTCCCTCTGCTGGCGAGGGAGCAATGCCAGCCTCTGGCCCTGCTGACAGGGACTCAGCCAAGATGGGGGCTGTGCTGACGTGCAGTGCTCCTGGAGTCAGCCTGCATGCTTGAGGCCTGTGGATCTTCTTACCTGTCCTATTTCCCATCTCTATATTTCTTTCTCCAAATACCTCCACCTCCATCTTTCCCGCTGTGCTTCCTTCCTGCTCCCCAACCCTTTTCTTCTTTGTTTCTGCCCTACTTCCTCGTTTTTGTACTCTGCCCCTCTCTTTCCCAATTTCTCTTCCTCCTCCTACCAGGCCCTCTCCCCCCATACCCCCTTTAGGTATCCTTTAAGTATATTTTCTTAGCCCTTCACTTCCCTGTCCCCAGACTTCTTTCTCTATCCCTGTCTCCTTTTTCCTCTCTCCCCCTTCTTCTCCTCCTTCTCCTCCTTGTCCCTATTTCATTCTTTCTGTCCCCCTTCTCATCTCACCATCCCTTTTCCTCTCCCGGTCCCTCCCTTCCACTCTCGCACACATCCCCACTCCTCGCTCCCTACCCTTCTCCCTCCCTCTCGTCGCGGGGCAGCGTCCCTCCACCATCCCTGCCTCTCTCCGGGCCCGGCACACGCACGCTGTCCCCTCGGAGCCCCCGGCGCTGCGGGCACACGGGGGGCATGCAGGCGGCCTGCGGAGCCGCGGCCCCACGGCCGCGCCCGGCCCTGAGCGCTGCCCGCTGCGGCGGGGCCTC